>NC_083774.1:7565243-7607743 GCF_963514075.1 Conger conger | reverse complement strand
GTCCTGGGGTTTCCGGGACCCCGCGACCTCACGACCCCTGGAGAGAGAGCCAATCACGTGACTGCTCCTCAGTTTCCAGAAGACCAGGAGAATGTGGCTGAATATGAAAACACAGCTTTTCTGAGGTTCTTAAAATACAATAGAAGGGAGCTGAGCCCACATTCCTCACTGACTCGGTTTTCCATTCAAAGGTTTTCTGCTCTTCAGAACCGCAGTTTGTTTTTTTAGCAACGAGGAACGAGACTCTAACCCTGTCTCTCACTCTCTCTCTTTCCTCTGTCCCTCTCTCTCACCCTCTCTCCTGTCTCCCTCTCTCCCTCCCCCCTCCTCCACTCTCTCTCCCCTCTCTCCCTCTCCCCCCTTGCTCTCTCTCCCCCCTCCCCACTCCCCCTCTCCCTCTCTCTCTTTCTCTCTCCCCCACCCCCCTTGCTCTCTCTCCCTCTCCACCTCCCCCCCTCTCTCTCTCTTCCCCACCCCCCCCTCCCTCTCTCTCCCCCATGCTCTCTCTCCTTCTCTCTCTCCGCCCTCCCTTTCTCCCCCTCCCCCTCTCTCAGAGAGAGAGCAGGATGAAGCTGCTGAAGGCTGCAGCAGAGAAGCACCAGCAGCTGTACAGGCTGGCCATGACTGGGAAGGGCATAGACCGCCACCTCTTCTGCCTGTACGTGGTGTCCAAGTACCTGGGCGTGGACTCGCCCTTCCTCAAAGAGGTGAGACCCAATGATCTCGCACTCAGGTCCTGGAGGCCTGTAGAGTTTTCTGTGAGGTAATGCTTCATTTAGCCCATTGACTAAAGAGTTCAGTGGCTAAAATGGAATGGTTGAAATAAAACCACAAATAAAACGCAGAACTGGAGTTGGAGCTCATGAATATGTGTCGTTCTGCAGTGACTCGCTCATTAATATGTATAATGCTGCAGTGGCTGGCTCATGAATATGTATGACCAGCTCATTAATATGTATCGTTGTGCAGTGACTGGCTCATGAATATGCATGACCAGCTCATTAATATGTATCGTTGTGCAGGTCCTGTCGGAACCCTGGCGGCTGTCCACCAGTCAGACGCCCCTCCAGCAGGTGGAGCTGTTTGACCTGGTGAAGCACCCGGAGTACGTGTCCAGTGGGGGGGGCTTCGGCCCGGTGAGTCACCCTCCCGCCCCCCTCCTCCCGATGCCCCTGGCCAGGGGCAAATACGTCATCGCTTCGCTTCCAAATACTAACTGAGCTTGTCTGGTGTATTGGAACCGATGACATAAGCTAAAACCACACCTTCTGGTCCTCTTGGTTGAATGGTAGAGTATTTATAACATATCAGAGAGCTGGGAGACCGCAGGTTGTCACAGCTCAGGCCAGGTCATGGAGGCAGAGGGCCGTGAGGCGTATGTAAACTGCAGGCCTGATTACTCTGGACTGGAGCCCGGTGATGAGTAGAGATGGGCGGAGTCTACACTCACTGAGCACTTTATGAGCTAGACCTGTGCACCAGCTTGTTAATGCAAATATTTAATCAGTCATGTGGCAGCAACTAAAGGCATGAAAGCATGCAGATATGGTCAAGAGGTCAGAATGGGGAAGAAATGTGATCAAAGTGACTTCGTGCAGACATCCATAGATCCTTTTTTGAAGGAAAAAACACAAAATAATAGTAATAAAGACACAAACACACATGAACTCTTGATTTTGCATCTCACTTTCCACTAGACATTAGTGTGCTGATGGGAATATCTCATCCTGGTGTATGTTTGTGTAGTTTTTGTAAAGGTAGGTAGAGGAGATTAAGCTGGCCAGTGTTGTGATCACAGGGCTGAATTTGTTTCATGGTCTCATGCTGCCGTTTGATTGGTCCGTTTTGGTCAGGTGGCTGATGACGGATATGGAGTGTCTTACATCATCGTAGGAGAGAACCTGATCAACTTCCACATCTCCAGCAAGCTGTCCAGCCCAGAGACGGTGAGGAAGCACGGAGAACAGCCCGGCACTTGCACACGCTTGCGCACACACACACACACGCACACACACCGCACACACACATATATATACACACACACACACACACACACACCGCGCACACACACACACACACACACACTCACATATATATACACACACACACACCTCAGTGCTGCAGGCCCACACACACACACACACACACACCGCGCACACACACACACACACACACACACACACACACTCACATATATATACACACACACACACCTCAGTGCTGCAGGCCCACACACACGCACACACACACACACACACACACACACTCACATATATATACACCCACACACACACACACACCTCAGTGCTGCAGGCCCACACACACACACACGCATCATACATGTGCACACACACACACAAACACACACGCCCAGAGCAGCTGAGGTAAGTACAGTGATCCAGTGGACCGCTGCTTTTACCCCGGGCTCTACAGGGCAGGCCCCTGCTCAAACCCAGAGAGGCACAGTGTGCCCCCCTCTACTGGGGGGAAATATTGTGTGTAGATTTACATTGATACTCAGTCGTTTGCAAGCACTCAATGAATAGCAATGATCATTCGTATAGCTGAAACATACAGAGAATACATGCAGCATGTCTGTGGCAAACACAGCACAGGCCAGGCAGCCATCACAAGACACTCATATTTATTAGCATTTATTGCCTTTGTTCTCGGGTTTTACTGATTATGTAATGTGAGCCGTTTGCTAAGCAGACAGGTCTTATGCAAGGCAATGTGCATAGAGCATGTGTTTTGTTATGCAAGTGTTTGCGCGAAGGACCTTGCTCAAGATTACCTTGCTGTGGCCCTAAATCTCCTGGTCCCGGTCTGGCTAACCCGCTCACCCCCCCCGCGTGTTTTACCCAGGATTCTCATCGCTTCGGAGACAACATCAAACAGGCCATGCTGGACATCCTGGATCTGTTTCAGCTCAACAACATCGCCAAGAAGTGACCGCTGCACTCCTCCCAAGGAAAAAAAAACAAACAAACATGATGAAATGTGTTTCAACAGGAGAACGAGGCCCGCAACAGCCAATGAATATAATCTTCCCCTGGCCCGTTTCTGTGGGACGAAATCAACAAAAAATAAATGTTCAAAAAGTGTTTTTCAAAAAAAAAAAAAAAAAAAAATGGTTAAAAAGAAAACGGTGGTTATGAAAGGAACACTCTCGGGTGTGCTGGAGGTGCCGTGCTGGTCGTTGGAAGTGTGAGGTGTCAGTGAAACGTTTGGTGTTTTTTGGCCGGGGGGGGGGACTCGGAGGTACTCTGAGGTGCAGGTGCCTTACTCTCCTCATCGTCACATGCTAATGAGGGAATGGGCGTGGCCAGTTAATAACCTTATCTTCTATTGGTGCATAGGGGGGATGTGGGGGGGGATATGACAGGAAGGGGCGTGGCCAGTTGACTGGAAGACAGGGGGCAGCAGTTGTAGTCCTTAGAGCCTCCTGCTCTTCCATTGTGATGTGTGTACAGTGATGAATACTGCGGTTATTATTATTATTATTCTTTTATTATTATACTTTAGCTGCTCTTGTGATATTAAGTAATGCATTTTGATCTTTGTTTATATGCTCAGGTTTTAGATTTGGTAGTAAAATGCCACTGAAAGGGCACTTTGGCTTGTGTAGGGTGCGGGGCGGGGGGGGGTTTCGGGGGATAATTGCACAGCGGTCTGTGCCGCTCCAGGGCGTGCTGCTAGCATGTTAGCGTGTGGAGGAGAAGCCGTGGACGGGCGCCTACGCCGCCCCACCCTGCTTCCGGAAGGGTCCCGCGGGATCACGTTTCTGTCACGGTGGTGTGGCGTTTAGCGGACCAGCAGGGTCCTCAATCAGAACCGGGCGTGTCTCCCAGTCGCCGTCAGATTTGGGGGTGTGTGGGGAAGGGGGGGAAGCGTTGGCTTGCTGCGTGTTGGGAGGGCTCCCTTCAGAAGCAGGCGCGCTGCAGTGCAAGTACAGTGTAGTGCGCAGTGTAAATACATGGCCAGTCCCAGCAGCAGGGATAACGGGCCTGTGTGTGTGTGTGTGTGTGTGAGCTCAGCCTCTCCCTGTGTCGGAGCGGCGAGCTTCTCCACGACATCCCGCCACCATCACCGCAAATCGCTTCACCTTGTCCTGCTTTTAACCTGCTGTTTAACGTGTTTTAATTTCATAACGAACCGCGCGGAACTTCGAGCTTTCGGACAGACCGGTCCAGTGAAGGCTGTTGGGCGGTGGAGGAAGGGGTAAAACGCGTTGAGTTGAGTTCTCGCTGACTGAACGGTAGAGTTGACAACATAACATTGCCTAATGTTGTATTTTATCATTTAAAAAAAAGAGAGAAAGCTCGCTTTTAAACCTGGGAATAAGAAGGTATTCCAGACTTTTTGTTTGTTTTTTTGTTTGTTTGTTTTTAAGATGTGTTTGTATGACATTTTTCCACCGTAGCTGTAATGTTTACATTGTTTGCATGGTGTTTTGTCTCAGGCTGCTCCCGGGGGCTCGTAATATTAAGGTGTAAGGACAGGAAGATTCAGCTGAAGAACCAAAACAGGCATTTTAACACAATAAACATGAATGTCAGCAATCACTGCCCTCTCCTGTCTCTGTGATTCAGTGTGTTTGGTGACCGCACAGGGAATTATCACTGGACTTGTCTTTGAAAGGTCCTTGAAATATTTAACTCCTGGAAAATGATGGTTAAAAACTCTGTTTTTTTTAAGTACAAGGGAAACTATTAGTGAAATTTACGAGACTGTTCACTAGTTCGTACATTCCTGTAAAAAACAACTTCGATAAAAAAAACGCTTTGAATGTAACCTGTTTGACCACACAAAGACTAATTATTAAAAGCTGTTGCACCAATACATTTGCAAATAATGCAATTTTTGAAAAAAAAAAAAAAAAGCATTGAAAATTTGTGGAAATTGTAAATCCAGTTTGAGTGGTAACACCGATTAAATGAAAGTCAGTCTACTTTGTCGCTTCTTGATAGTAGTCTTTCAATTCTAGGATACTGTTAAAAACTAAATATTCAGTCATTTGAGAATATGACTGGACCGTTTCTGTCGAGTCACAGGACTGCCGCATCAGTCAGTTGCACTGACACCTGATATGCAGTAGAGGGCGCTGTCCGCTACATGCGGGACTGCAAACGGAAAATGAAAGCTGCAGCAAGCATACTGGCTGAACAGAATGTTCCTGTATCTCCGCTTGTATTGCAGGATGTTCAGCTCAGTGGTTAAACAGAAGCTGCAGACTGAGGTGGATTTTTTTTTTTTTAAATTTTTATTTTTTGGAAACTGGAAATGGATTAACTAAAACGATACAATAAAAGTTTGAAAATTGACTGATAAACTGTGCTTGGTCCGATAAGGTTTTGGCTTCAGGTGTGAAACGGCTTCATAATGGGAAAAATAAAATAAAATCTGGAACGTAGTGAAAGTGATAAAATCTTTGACTACCCTTTGCGAATTCTGGAAAATAGAAATGTAAAATTTCCGTATCACACATACTTTACGGTTACGTTTTATTTTACAGCCGGTTATTTACCTTGTATTTACTGGGTCAATGCACCGCTACTTGTGTCATTTTTAGCTATTTTTATAAATTGCTAGAAAAAATAGTTTCCTAATAATTACCTGGTAAATACTAGGTAATTAACGTCCTGTAAAATAAATCGTAGCCCACTTTACCGGTCGCGAGTGCGGTGAGAGATAGTGACGATTCCCCATGGGCCCATGGCTTGGGGGCCATAGCTGCGGAGGGCCCACATGTTTTATTAAAAACCGAGGGTGTTGGCCAGAGCAATATTATTTAGGGGGGCCCAGAATTTCTAGCTACTCCCCTGCTGATGAGGCAGACTGATTGGACAGCTCACCTGTCTGTATAGTGATTTCATTGGTCACTTTAACCGGACGCTTCTAAAGTTGAGAGACATCTGCCAAATACGGCTTGTATTAAAATATTTTTATTGTACGATTTATCGAGGTGGTCGGTTTTCTGACAAAATAGCATTCCTTTATTTGATTCCATTTCTATCTGACCCGTAATGAACATGAATCACCCCGCTGTCCAATGAGAATGCTGGAGGGAAAATCACTGCTAATTTTGGCCGTTGAGTTTACCCTGGGCATCAATTATACGTTTCATTTCGGTGAGTATCCATAATGTTTCTGAAAGATAATTTGCTCACCCTTTACAATAAGGGTACTTGAATTGGCATCAACTAAAGTAGCTAGTTAACATAACATAAAGCAGTACAGATTAACGTAAGTAGTTAGATAACTACATTAGTTAACGCCAATTAATGAGACCTTATTATAGACTTTATCAAACCGCCCCCCCCCCCCCCCAAAAAAAAAGTTAATACAATGACAAATGCTGTAGCCTTTACCAAGTATGTAGACATCTATATTTACAGGGAAGTCTTAGGAAAGTGTTGCTTATAATAAAAGGGCTAAATCTGAAATCTGTAAATTGACGGCATCAGACTGGGGGCAGCTGTGGGGTGGTATGGGGGTAATACGGAGGGGGGCGCCGTGAGAATTGTGTCTGTGATGAGACGTGTCTGTTCTCCCCCCGGGGGCCACTGTCTTCAGTACTCCCCTTCCTGTCCCCACTTAAATGGTCGCTGCCATGGAGACAGTTCCGCTGCGAAGCTTAAAAATAAACCCCGGAATTTAATGTGTTAAAACAGTCCCCACCCCCCACCCCACCACCCCCCTCCAACAAGGACTTAAATAAAACGGAAGAGGGTTAAAGCTATCGCGGGGCGACAGATTGTTTAGAAGGCAATCAGGAAGTAATTCCATTCAAGAACACCTCCCCCACCCCACCATCTTACCCCAGCCCCATAACAGGGTACCCCCCCCCCCCCCCCGCCTGCAGCTCTACGGCTCAAACCGGACTGCCATCATGACTTCCGCATCTTGTGGAAACGTAAATTATCCTCAAAATCGTGAGGTCCGTAAGTATTTGGACAGTATTTGTGACAAAAATATAAAGGGCTGTAATTCCTACACGATTCCCTCCATAGGGATGTACGTTCAGTGCCAGCCCTGATTTGAGTGTATGTGCACCCATATGGAGGGTGCACTGTGTACACATTCTAGCCCTATGTCTTCGTCCAAATACTTACCGACCTCACTGTATATACACGTGGCACATTTGTTGTGCCCGGTCTGAACACATGACACAGTGGATGTGATGATGCACATTAATGGCTGCCTCTATACAAACACACATACACACACACATGCATACACACACTGCTGTAACTCTTCAGTACACATGGGTGTTTGTGCGATGGCTTTGTCACACTGGCCCATGGTACCCTCCCGCCACCCGCCCCCCCCCCCAGCTTTATTTTTTATATTTTCACAAAAATTATTACATTTGTCATTTTGGGAAGGAGAGGGAGAGTGGGGGAAAAAGAGGGGGGTAAAACAAAACAAGCGGCCAAAATAAAAATAGAACATTTTTAAAAAGTGCAGAAAGAATGATTGTGTGCAGAATTGTGTAGACATTTGGACACACAGACACACAGACGGACAGACAGGCGGATGAACAGACGGACAGGTGGACAAGGGGACAGAAGGGCAGAATTGCTGACTGGGTGGTGTTTGGGGTCTCTACAGTGCACTTAGTTAGTTAGTTGGGTAAAAGCCCCTTCCCATCGCAGACTCTGAAACCTTAAACCTTCACTTGCACTTTCTAAAAGTAGCCTGTGGGAGAACCCCACTGCTCCAAGCTCCACGGCAGCTGGCCACTGGTTCAGCTCACCTTCTCAAGACTGAAACCTTTCTTTATTTTCTTTGATTTATTTATTTCAGAGTCAACTGTAACGTCCAAATAATTTCTAAGTCGCCAAACAAAAGACTCATATCAGCCTCCACACCAGACATACACATGTAAATGTTTCTGTACTAAGAAAATGTAAACTTTTATTGCAGTTTGTCAATTTCATTTCTCTAAACAATTTGCAGAAAACAAAACATGTAATGGCACATGAAAGTGTGTAAGCTTCTGGCATACAGAGGCAAACTGCCCATCTCCACTGCTGGTGGGTCACTAATCCAGCCTGCTCCAATCACAACAGGGATAACCGAGACGTGATCACTTCCTGTCTGTGATCTGCTCCAATCACAGCAGGGAAATGTGATCACTTCCTGTCTGTGACATTGTGGCAGTTAAGAACACAAAAGCAGGAAACAGTATACAGTACCTCCATCTTAGAAAAAAGGCATTTGACAGATACAGTCTTCAGGTTAAGTTCAAATGTGCATTTCCTGCAAGAGATTAAGACATTAAAGTGTGTACGAGGTGGTGCACTAAGACGTGTCTGTGTGTGTGTGTGTGTGTGTGTGTGTGTGTGTGTCTGCACATGCGAGTACGTGTGTGTGTGTTTCCCATGAAATCTTAACAAGACCTGAGAGTTTTATTACACAGTAAACACGTAAAATAAAAGTTCAAATTAAGTTTTGTAGTTCCGGTCCCGGGTGTAGACATTATATCTAGATGTGAATGCAATGGGATGGAGTTAAATCAGACATGTACAGTACAGATATGTGAACCTAGGTCAGTGTTATTGCTTCTGTCAGGGGTTATTGTTTTACTGTTCTGGACAGGCCTACTAGTCTGGTATCTGTTAAGGCACTATTCTAGTGCCACACATGCCAAGATCGAAACCTCACACGACAACAGTGTACATATAACAAAGATATTTACATGAAATGACTTATTACGATCAAAAACAGCTGACGTATATTGCATATTGGAAAGCTCCGGGCCTTAAAAATCGACAGTTCCTCAGTCCACATTGTTTTGTTGCTGGTTTGTTTTCTTCTGCGTCCATCATAAGAGCTTTGATGACATTGTGCGTGCTCCATTCTGGCTAAACATGACCTCTGACCTCTGACCTCTGGGGTTTATTCCAGCCGTGTACCCAAGTTCATGTACTGTAGTTTAACTGCGGGGACTCCTAACTGTCTCCTAGTGTGTTACCACTAAATCAGGTAAACGTTGTGTCTGTGTGCACGTCAATGTGTGTCTGTGTGTGTGTGTGTGTGTGTATGTGTGTGTGTGTGTGTGTGAGAGAGAGAGAGAGAGAGAGAGAGAGAGGGAGAGATGAGACAATCAGGTCTCATGAACCTCCAAATAGGTTGAGCGACATGGAGCTGTTGATCACTGACTTGCTTGAACCAACTAAAAAAAGTTTTGCACTTCGACTCAAAATGCAACGACACACTTTATGTTTGTGTCCATACTGTATGAGTTCTCCAGATGAAAGCAGTTAGAGGGAATATGAAAAGGTGGCGGTTTGGGTCCTTGTGTGGTTTTAGCTTACGTTGAGGCTCGTTCAACCGCCATTTTACTGCACAGTGCAGTCGGGGCTCAGACGATTATAAGTGCTTCTAAGATGGCCGCCGCAGGAGACGGTTCGACGAGAGGCGACAGGTTTTCCACATAAGATGACGCGGTGCTGCATTCGAGGTACTGCGGACGCCGTAGCCCATGGGGTTCAAGTAAAAGCTGTGTCACGAAAGGCAGCCGACACACCAGGCAGCACGTTTCCTACAAAATGGCGGATTATGTGCATTTCCCCTCCAGGCTGTGCACTGACTTGAGAGGACTCGGTCCATGTGTTCCTCCTTATTTGGTCTTCTTTAAAAAAAAAATTTAAAAAAAAAAGAAAAGATTTTTAAGAATATAAAGGCAATACCTTGTCACTCCATTGGATGGGAACCAGTGATGTTTAAACTTTTTTTTAAAGACTGTAAAATTGATCTAATGTAAACACACAGGTATTTTGTTGTGACTAAATGCAACAAATAAAAAACGGCAGAACAGAACGAAGCGGATGAAAAGATTTAAAAAAAGAAAAAAATTATAGAAATCATTTTGAATCGTAAAGTGCAAGTATAAAAAATTTCTCAAAACTACAGCCTGAAGATTACATCTCCAGACACGGTCAATGGTCTTTCAGGAAAGTGCAACTCAGAACGCGCAAATGGAAGAAAAAAAAAAAAGAACAGTAAGCGTTAGTCCTCAAGGATTCAGGAACTCCTCCGAGTGAAAACGGCCACGTCTTCCAGGATTCAGGAACTCCTCCGTGTGAAAACGGCCACATCTTCCAGGATTCAGGAACTCCTCCGTGTGAAAACAGCCACGTCTTCCAGGCCGACGGGATAGTTCTCCAGGAACGTCCCTCCGTCGAACACTCGAGCGTTGCTGGTGTCCTGCCACTGAAGGCCGTTTCCAGGGAGATAAATATCTCTCTGTAGGGCGCCTCTCTCCGTCACGGGTGCCACAAGGACCTGAAAACCACAGAGGAAGAAAACTATAGGTAAGATTTTTGTGTTAAAACATTGTTACAAGACCATTGTAAATCCCTTCCTATCTTTGAAAAAGGCTCACTGACGTGTTGACTCACCCTCTCCCTGTGTTTATAGTCCGTAAATTCGGGTTTCAAAATATACAGTTGACACACCAACACTCTGTACCAAAATTCAAGCTCATCGGTTGTAAATTGGTTCTAACTGCCGCAGCCAATGGCGTTTCAGCAGCAGCACATTCACTCCGAAATAACCTATTGTACTGTTAAATGGATGGTTCTCTTTCTGGAGTTCTTCAATATTAGTCAGTTTTTCAGAAAGACCTGCTTCAACAGGTTAAGAGCAATGTGAGGACAATAAGTGAAGGAAAATGACAAACCAAACTCGACATTCCTTCATGATAGGAGCAAACAAAACTATTGTCCCTCACCCTTAATCATACACCAGCGATAAATAGACTTGACTTTCTCCACATTAAGATTGTACTAGGCTCCACAGTCAGTGGGAAATATTTCATATAAATACGCACTACCGCGCATTTGTGAATATCAACAGCAATGCAGTAGAAATGCGTGATGTGAAAAAGGCCCATAGGAATGTGCTGAGCAGATATCACGGTTGAACACTCAAAGCTTTTCTCATGTTTTCTGTGTTATCCTTTAAGCTCATTACGGTTTCCCTGGAGCTCCCAGGCAGGGAGGTCAGGCTGTTTCGTAACTGCTGTTGTGCCAGTGATGGGATCTGTCAGGGGCAGGGTAGGGTGGGTCTGTTTGATCAGGGCGCGGGGTTCCCAGGACAGACGACCAGCCCTGGCTGGGGGCCCAACGTTTTCCAGGGGCCCCACCCTCGGAAAACCTGCCGTGCCTGAAACCCAAGCCGTGGTGTTAACTCGGCACCGGAAAGGGTCCCGGCATTCCGGCATTGGCCGAGCAGTGGGAAGGGTCCCGGCATTCCGGCATTGGCCGAGTAGTGGTGAAAGCTCCTGGCCTTCCGAAGTTAGTTGAACAGCGGGAAGGCTCTCGGCATTCCGGTGTTAGCAGCGGGAAGGCTCCCGGTGTTCCGGTTTTAGCAGCGGGAAGGCTCCTGGCGTTCCGGTTTTAGCAGCGGGAAGGCTCCTGGCGTTCCGGTTTTAGCAGTGGGAAGGCTCATGGCATTCCGGTAGTACAGTACATTACAGGCATTTGGTAGCAGTGGGAAGGCTCCCGGCCTTCCGGTGTCAGCAGCGGGAAGGCTCCCGGCATTCCGGTGTTAGCCCAGCAGAGGGAAAAGTCTGTAAAAAGCTGCAGGCTTTGGTGTAGATGGTTTTCGGTGACCCTTTGCGTGTGTGTGTGCACATGTGTATGGATAGGGGTTTGCATGTGTGTGTGTTTGTGCATGGATAGGCATTTGCGTGTGTGTGTGTTTGTGTACGGATAGGGGTTTGTGTGCATGTGTGTGTGTTTGTGTACAGATAGGGCTTTGCATGTGTGTGTGTGTGTGTGTGTGTGTGTGTTTGTGGGGGTAGGGGCTTGTGCAGTAGACGAAGGCCACTAACTTCATCTCCGATGAGAAACTGGTCGTCGATGGTGTAGGTGTAGGGGTCGTCCGGGCTGATCCACCACAGGGGGCGGTATACGGGGCTCCTGTCCCTCTGCCACTCGCTGGCGTACTTCACTATCAGAGGAACCACAAAGTCCTGGTGCTTGGAGATGTAGAACCGTGTCAGGTTCAGGAGCTGCGGCAGACAGAAATAACAATTTAAAAACAAAAAGCGACCAACAAAAAACACTCCGGCAGGTTTGCTAACGCTAACGCTAACGCTAACGGAGAGCTTTGGTGTGGAGAGTCTGGGGGTATCCAGAGGGCACTGGCACGAAACCTGCCTGTGAGCACCTCCCCCAAATTAAGCCCTTCATCCTGGGCACGAGAGAGCTGGCACCCCCCTCCCCCCTCCCCACTGTTTCAGAAGGTTGTGTCCCTGCAGAAAGAGAATGCACTAAAGCTGAGATGGACACAGAGGAGTCACGCCAAGCCATTTATGGATAGAAGTCAAATACTAACGGTGCATAAACAAGGCCACACACACACTCCCTGCACACTTACTCTCTCTACACATACTCTCTGCATACATACACAGATACACAAATGCACATTCCCTGCACACACACCCACACACTCTGCACACACACACACACACACACACACACACACTGCACAGGCACACACATGCACAATCCATGCACACACACAAACTCTACACAAGCACACGCATGCACACTCCATGCATACACATACACACATGCACACTCCCTGCACACACACACATGCACACTCCCTGCACGCACACTCTGCACACACACATGCACACTCCCTGCACGCCACACAAACACTCTGCACATGCACACACACACGCACATGCACACTCCCTACACACACGCAAACACACACTCTGCACAAGCACACACTCTCTGCACCCATACAATCTTGGCACACAGACACACACTATCTGCGTGCACACACACAGTTTCACTGCATGCAAACACATTGCAGTTTTTCTCCTTCACGTGTATAATGTGCATCAGCCCTTAAAGGAAGGCCTTTTTCTGTTGCAGGGTGGGGTGGGTTATGGGGTTCTCCTAATCTTTACCTGCCCCCCCCGGCCTTTGTTTTTCAAACTCTCCTCATGGGGGGGCCACACATACAGAAACCTGGGGGCGTGGGGGGCATTTGGGACACCTCTGTCACATGAGCTGTAACTGTAAAAATAGGCATGTGTTTCCAGGCACCCCCGCTTACTGGAAATAGAGCAGGGGGCCCTGCTCAGAGGGCTCACCCTGCCCCCTGCCCTGAGCCTGCCGTCTGGGTACTGGGGTACAGGGGTACCCCGGATCCCCTCTGCACCTGCACGGCGTGTTCCGCACACACGGCATTACAGGTGAAACTCTCACGGCAAACTTACCCACCCGCCTTTGTCATTACATGGTATTGCTCTGGAAAAGGCTCAAAGAAGGGCAACCAAATTGATTCCTGGCAGTAAGAGATAGAAGTTATGAGGAATGGCTAAAAATGCTTCAGTCTTTTCCCAAAACTAGGGGGCAAAAATGGAAGTTAACAAAATAGAAATTCTACACAGTTAGGAAGTTTTTTTTTCACACGGAAGAGTGGTCACTGTGTGGTATAGCTTACTAGGTCATGTTGTGGAGGCAGAGACACTGGGGGTTTCCCAGACCAGCCCGGATACGATGCCTGGTGCTATCCAGTTTTTTGGTAAACTAAGCATTAGCTATACTCTAGTGGTAGGAAAATGGCAAGCATTGTTGGGCGGAATGACCTGTTCTGATTATTATGTTACGTTATTATGTTGTGTTCTGGAGCATCTGCATTATTAAATACAGGCGAGAAGATTACTGGGGCCAGTCTAAAAATGGGAGATTCCCACCTGGGAATATACAGTATCAGTATGGTTATAAGTATATTCCCTGTAGCCACACATTACATTATTGGCATTTGGCAGACACTCTTATCCAGAGCCATGTACAGTTGATTAGACTAAGCAGGAGACAGTCCTCCCCTGAAGCAATGCAGGGTTAAGGGTCTTGCTCAAGGGCCCAACGGCTGTGCATCTTATTGTGGCTACACCGGGATTAGAACCACCAAACTTGTCTCAGTCCTGTACCTTAACCACTGCACTACAGGCCACCCACACCTCCACACAACTGGTTTTCCAAAATTTAAGGACCAGCGTATTCCTATCCCATCAGTCACTTGAATTCAACTGGCAAAAATGTGTCATTAAATTTGTGCATTTGTCATGCACTCTTCGTGGTCTGTCTCAAAATATTTTTATAATGTCCGTCTTAGCGGTGAAGACCTTGGTGAGAGGAAATGAAGAACATTTTTCTTCCGTGAAGCATTGTCCACAAAATAACAAAACAAACCCAAAACCTCCAACACGCAGGCATACATTCCTCACTGCGGTTCCAGGGAATATTCAAATTCACCTTTACGGTCACTGCGGAATGTGTCTGACATTCCGGAAAAAAAAGTCTGCATCGCCAAGTTTGTGTCCTTCCCAGTCTCTGCCAACGGAAACCGAGCTAAACCGCATTTGTGGAAATGTGCTTTGAGAGGAGGGGGGATAGAGGAAAAAAAACGATATTATGGAATGAATTGTGGAAGGAAAAAGGGCAGTTATACACAATGTTTAATTGAGAAAACAGGCCTGCGGTTCTGGCTCTGGTGTCTGCTCCTATTGGACCTGGGCAGAGCGCTGATTTAACGGTCCTGGGAGGAGGGGTGTTGCACGCACGGATCGGGTCGGATCCGACCCAACGTCTGGTACGGCAAACGCGCCGCAGAGCGGAGAAGGCTTGGCCGAGGTGGTTTTGCAACAATTCCACGAAACCAGTCAGAGATCTGCTCATTTACTCTACACATTGCACACAATTGCTCGCACCCCCCCCTCCTCTTCCTCCTCATATTTCCATATTCTGACTGAGTTATTTTATCCCATTTGCTCTAACATGACTTCTCACTTCATTTGAGAATTTCAAACATTAGTCGGGCTCTGAAACCTTGAGGTGAAAGATAAAACCCCCAGCATGTCATCCAGAATTTGTCTCGTTATCGCACAGCTTGGATGGCCATCCCCAACTGCCACTTTCTTTTTTTTTTTTTCCTCGTACTCCTTCTGTCATTTAAAAAGGTCTGATCTCTCCTGACCCGCTTTCCTCAGCTCAGTCTGAACCAGGGCACTGCGATCGTCTCCTGCTCAGGCCTGAGCTTCCCACCACCGGCCTTCCCATCGCTGCTGCTGTCCTTATGCCCGAGATTGACGATCGTAAATTTGAAACAAAATCTAATGCGCACCGTATGGGAATGTAACCGCAGGTGAGGCCGGGCAAACTGCCTCCCCAGCCCCCGCCAAACCCCCCCCCCCCCCCCCCCCCCCACCACCGCCTGCCCCCCTCCCCCCTCCTCACCCGGCACAACACTCTACACTCAGAAACCGGAGCCGGCCTCCATAAAGTCAAACGTATCAATATCTGACGAGCAGATACGTTCTTCTACTAATTCTCACGAGCATTATTTTCCTTATTTTTTCCCACTGCATTTTTCCAGTGCCTAGCAGGGAAGAGAATCCATGTTGCCTTGCCATGTAGCAGCTTCTCTCCCTGAGCTGCCAAAGAGGAGAGAACGTTTTCTCTCCCTGCACTCACAAATGAGGGCACGAAAAGTGCTTTAAAGGTACATATGCTTTCAGGGTACATTTGGGAAATTGTATATTTCAGGGTACATCTGAGAAATTGTATCCTATCCCGAACATAACGTAACACAATGGTGAGAACAGGCCATTCAGCCCAGCAATGTTCGCCTTTTCCTACCACTAAAGTGTACCTACTGCTTAGCTTGCCTAAAAGCTACATAGTATTTAGCACCATATCAAGCCTGGTCTTGAGAACCCCCAGAGTTTCTGCCTCTGATGTCACTTTAATTTTTGTGTGCAGCCATGGAGGAGCGAGTACGGAAACATCATGGCCACCCCGTGGGCACGGAAAAACGGGGAGGTCGCTGAACAGAGGGGCTTGTGTTGTATTGCGGTGGTGGTGATTGGCGGGAGGCTCTCGCGGTACGTACCCGGTCTTCGCCGCACACCCAGGGCGGCGTGTGGAAGGTGAGCACGGGGAGGAAGGAGGAGATCTCCAGCCAGCGGATGAACAGCTCCTCATCGGTGACCAGGTCACGGCTCAGAGAGCCTCCTACAGGGAGAGGAGACGCAGAGCGAACGCAGTGAAAAAGCATTCGCCCCCTTCCTCATTTCCTCTTATTATTGGGTGACACTTGAGAATAGGGGTCCATGAATTGGCATGAACTACAGTAGCCGTTAACTAACTATTACTGAGAAATGAATCTGTACAGCTCTGTTCGTGTATTTGTACATTGTTAATTATTGTTAACAACTACATTAGTTATTGCCAATTCATATTGGAATTAAAAAGTCAGGTAATGTGTTTGTTAATGGTTAACTAATTATAGGCTCATCCTATGGTTTGCTAAAGTACACATACGTTAGTCACAGTAGTTGTTAAAAAATGCATTAACTAATGAAATGTTACTGTCATGCTTAATATATTTATTTTGTCCATCATTAATTCGTGTTAACAACTACATTATTTATTGCCAATTCATGAACCTTATTGTAAAGTGTAACCTATCACTGCATAACTGTCACACTGAATAGTTTCAGATGGAACGTGAGTAAACACAAAACACATTGAATAATACCTTTAAAATGATTATTTCATTCATTTAATGAAAAAAGTTCAAACACCCATGCCACCCATGTGAACAAGTAATTTTCCCCTGAAACTTCAAAACTGATTGCACCACCTTTCACAGCAATAACGGCAAACAACTGCAAACAACAAATTTCATAGGTTTTCGGGCTTGAGTTGTCAATACGGAGTTATTACGGTATCTTGTGGGTCCAAAGAATCTATGGCTGAATTTAGACAATTTGAATGACGGTGAAACAAATCACAGGTACCAAATGCATGCTGGGATACGGTATGTTCCAGAACCCCCCCCCCCGACCCTGACCAGGAATAAGCGGGTTAGATAATAGACAGAGTAATTAGCCACAGTTGACAGGTGTGAATTGGACATTGGACATGTGTCCTGACTTTTCATCTCCACACTGACTGCTTGACTGGAATATCATTTTGTGGCTCCAGATGAAAAAAAAAAAAGTCAAATCTGAGACGACTGAGTCTGACTGCATCAGCAGGAAGACTTGTGAATCTATTTCCTGCGGTAAGAGACCACTGATTCCGACTGTTTATGTACTGAACTCTGACCACGTTCTGCTCTCTCCACATCAAAGCAAATTCCTGTCTGGACTTTTGAGAAGACTCACAGGCTTGCTTTTTTTTTTTTTTAGCTTTTCTACTGGAATTCGGAATATTTCAGAAATAAGCAGATTTAGCCAAAGCTCCCGAGGGTGTACGCACCTTTGGCGAAAAAACGGTCAGAACAGACTATTCTGAGATCTGTGGTCAACTGCTATAATCAGAAGTAACAACAAAAAAGAACCCTAAAAAAAAAACCTCAAATAAATCAGACACTTTATGTTTTCATTTCATAGAGAAAATGTTAAGTTTTAGGTGTGGAGCTCTTGGGTATTTTATAGAGGATTTTATGATTTTCATATGAGAAGGACAATCACACAGGTGAGGGGCCCAAGGCAGAGAAATTTGGAGATACACAGACATTCTGAGTTTTATTATAAATACATGAACATAAAGTTCATCCAGAAGGGTATTCATTATTAAACAGCACATTTCAACTCAGCCACTTCAGTACAGCTAGCCAAGTAGAGAATAAAACCACTCCTTTTGTATAACCACATTTTCACAATCTAAACATCTCTGTTCCACAGCCAGTGTATGGCTCTCATGTAGCAATGTATTATTACACACTAATTCTACTGTAATTACAATGTTGTTACACTTTAATAAGATTCATTTAATATAAATGTATCTGAGCTAGTACAAACAGGTAAATCTCAGTATTTTAGTCTTATATTTTAGTCTTATATTTAGAAAAAAAAGTTTTTTACATTTTTTTTTTGCTTAAAAAACGCTATTTTTACAAAAATACTGCCAAGGGACTTATTTCAAGACATGTCAATGGGGTAAGAAAGTTTCACTTGTGAAGCAAACAGTAACTTAAACTTAACAATAACTACTTGAGAGAAAGAAAAATGAAGATATTAAATCTTGTTACAAGACTAAAGCGATAGTTAGGACTTCAGTCTTTTTTGCGGGGGGTGGGGGTGGGGGGTGGGGGAGGGGGGGGGTGCCAGGTGTGACTGTATTACCTACTGCGTCAGGCAGGAAGAAGCTGTACCCCAGCAGGCTGTAGTGGAGGACGGAGGGAATGATCCCCTTCAGGCCGGAAGAGCTCCAGTCACCCCGCAGCGGGGTCATCCCGATGAACAGAGGAACGTCGCTGGACCTGGGAGCGAGAACGACAAAGAAACCGCGTCTTTCAGAATCACGCTGGTGTGTGTGTGTGTGTGTGTGTGTGAGCGAGAGAGAGTGTGTGTGTGTGTGTGTGTGTGTGAGAGAGAGAGCGTGTGTGTGTGTGTGTGTGTGTGTGTGTGTGTGTGTGTGTAAAAGAGAGTGTGTATGTGTGTGTGAGAAAGAGTGTGTGTGTGAGAGAGAGTGTGTGTGTATGTGTGTGTGAGAGAATGTGTGTGTTTGTGAGAGAGTGTGTGTGTGTCAGAGAGAGTGTGTATGTGTGTGTGAGAAAGAGAGAGAGAGTGTGTGTGTATGTGTGTGTGAGAAAGAGAGAGAGAGAGAGAGTGTGTGTGTGTATGTGTGTGTGAGAAAGAGAGAGAGAGAGTGTGTGTGTGTGTGTGAGAAAGAGAGAGAGAGAGAGAGTGTGTGTGTATGTGTGTGTGAGAAAGAGAGAGAGAGAGTGTGTGTGTGTGAGAGAAAGAGAGAGAGAGAGAGTGTGTGTGTGTATGTGTGTGTGAGACAGAGAGAGAGAGAGTGTGTGTGTGTGTGTGTGTGTGTGTGTGTATGTGTGTGTGTGAGACAGAGAGAGAGAGAGAGTGTGTGTGTGTGTGTATGTGTGTGTGAGAAAGAGAGAGAGAGAGAGTGTGTGTGTGTGTGTGTATGTGTGTGTGAGAAAGAGAGAGAGTGTGTGTGTGTGTATGTGTGTGAGAAAGAGAGAGAGAGAGAGAGTGTGTGTGTGTGTGTGTGTGTGAGAAAGAGAGAGAGTGTGTGTATGTGTGTGTGTGTGTATGTGTGTATGTGTGTGTGTGTATGTGTGTATGTGTGTGTGTGTGTGTGTGTGAGAGAATGTGTGTTTGTGCAGGGTGGCCTGTAGTGTAGTGGTTAAGGTACATGACTGGGACCCACAAGGACAGGGGTTCGATACCCAGTGTAGCCACGATAAGATCCACACAGCCATTAGTCCCTTGAGCAAGGCCCTTAACCCTGCATTGGTCCACGGGAGGATTGTCTCCTGCTTAGTCTAATCAACTGTACGTCACTCTGGATAAAAGCGTCAGCTAAATGGCATTAATGTAATGTGTGTGTGTGTGTGAGAGAGTGTGTGTTTGAGAGAAAGAGAGTGTGTGTATGTGTGTGAGTGAGTGAGTGAGTGAGTACGTACAAGTGTAAGACAGTTTGGGCTGCTGAATTTGAAAACATTCCATCCATGAAGAGCATGAGAAAATGATTTTCATTCATATCACAAAAAAATGTGATCCATCATCAGCTTTGTAGCTGCTGTCGGGTTACAGGACGACATTCGCTGAACAGTTGTCATTCTGGCTGCTGCATGTGCCTGAACTGGAAAGCGGTTCAGTTTCTCTGTAAAAGAACGAGCCAACTATTTTTTAACATCGGCGTTAAATTCAAATCAACGTCAGTCTCGGACGAAGACGGGAGCCAAGGACGGAGGATTAAATTGCCCCATAAATTGTTGAAGAATTTTATTAAAGGGATTAGAGTGTCACATTAAAGCAGCCCAGAAGGCTCTGTGTGTGGTGTGGGGGGGAGGTTTGGGGGTGGGGGGGGAAGTTTGGGGGTGGGGGGGTGTGGTGGGGGAGGTTTGGGGGTGTGGGGGGGAGTCGTTTGGCAGCTGCTGCTGGGGGCAGGAGTGAGTCTGGTTCCCGTGGTGATCCGTCTGACCATGTGAAAACGTGATGAGGACAAAAGACAAAACGGGGTCCGTTACAATACGGCCACAAGAATTGGCATTAACTGATATACGTAGTTGTTTACATACTCCTGAGAAGTTCATCTCTCCAGCTTTGTTTATGGATTTGTCATTCACTTCCATCAATGTTAACAACCTAATGGAGTTAATTTATATTCTAAAAACACAGCTCACATATTTGTTAATGGTTAACTCAGTGACTGGTTTGCTAATGTATAAATATGAATGTAACATTAGCTAGTAGTTAACAAATACATTAACTTAAGATTATTAATGTTTTTGTACATCAATTTATGCGAACAACTATATTAAATGTCGATTCACATTACATTTCATTCATGGCATTTGGCAGACGCTCTTATCCAGAGCAACGTACAACAAAGTGCAAAGTGCATACCAATAACCAGGGAACTCATGTACCCTTACTGTAAAGTGTGACCAAGGGGGCATTTAAAAATTGTGAAAACGATAACCCCACCTCCGTGCACTCACCTGGTTCCCGCGGTAACCACGGTGGAGTCCCCCACCTTGGTCGCCAGGGCCGCCAGCAGTCTGATGTACTGGTCTGTGGCCCCGTTGCTGGGGAGACGCGGGGCCCCAGCCCCCCCCTCCAGGATCACAAACTCGGCGTCCAGCTGGGACTGTAGCCCCTCCACCCGGTCCTGGAACCAGTTCCCTGCGGCTGGGTTGGAGAGGTTCAGTTTCACACAGAACTTCCCCTTCCACTGGGTCAACAGAGGAACCTGCAGGGGGGGGGGAGAACGTGGGGTGAGTGGGGCCGGGGTGGGGTGGGGCAGGTATGACCCTTTGCAATACTCTGATCTCCTGTTCCTACACTCGTTCCGAATCACACTGATGTGTGTGTGTGTGTGTGAGAGAAAGAGAGAAAGAGAGAGAGGAAAGTGTGAGTGTATAAGCAGCACTGTGTGAAGCCTGTGGCATCTTGCTCTGTTTACATCCAATGGTTTCAGGTCCCAGTGGTGATTGTTACATCAGCATTAGACTGTTCAGTTAAGAACACTTGAATGGTCTAATGGTCTAGATAAGAACATTCTAATCTATTTGTGATCTATGTGTTAATGTGGACCGTGTTTTTGGAAAGCTAACAGCCCTGCAGGATAAGAATGGGGGGTTTGGGGGAGCTCACCGGGTGTCCGTGGGGCGCTGTCAGTGCACTGAGCCAGTACCCCTCTGTCCCATCCTGCAGGGAGGTCTGGACCGGCCGGGAATCCACACTCAGGTACGGAGACAGCGTGACGGAAATGTTCAGAAGCCGCACCATCGGCAGGGTCCTGGTCTGCCTCTTAGACGTCCTCCTCCTGCCTGAGACAAATTCATGGTCCTGCCAGCGAGACAAAAGAAAAGAAAGAAGGGGAGCACATGTTTTAGTGTAGGGAAGAGGAGAGGATGGATTTGTAGTAATAGAGTAAAATAGTAGAGTTTGTACATTTGCCCTTTAAGGTGTGAGGTCACAAGTAGGTGATTAGAATGTCCTTAACTACACATTCTACCATCACGACTGGTTACTGAAAACAGTGGAGTTCTAGAACACAGTTTTGAAGAACAATAAATCATTCAGCCTATATATATATATATTTTAAATCAACTTGCTCTTCAAGGGGTTCATGTCTTCTACAGATTGGGATGTCACCACCGGACAACCACTAAGAATGCTCTTAGTTCCCTTTGCAGGAGACCATTTGTCTGGACTTGAGCAGGGGCGGCCTGTAGTGTAGTGGTTAAGGTAAATGACTGGGACCTGCAAGGTCGGTGGTTCTAATCCTGGTGTAGCCACAATAAGATCCGCACAGCCGTTGGGCCCTTGAGCAAGGCCCTTAACCCTTAAGCATTGCTCCAGGGGAGGATTGTCTCCTGCTTAGTCGAATCAACTGTCTAATCAATCGCACTTGTACTTGGGTTTGATCTGCACTCCGTTGTACGTTGCTCTGGATAAGAGCGTCTGCTAAATGCCATGTAATGTAATGTAATGTAATGTACGTCGCTCTGGATAAGAGCATCTGCCAAATGCCAATTATGTAATGTAATGTAATGAGCAGGCTAATCACATTAAATAGCCATTCCTTAACAGGATGAGCCACCCAGTTACGCCTGAGTGATTGTACCTGAGTTATCCAAGAATAACATTGCAGGACCTGGGAATAAAACAATGATTTATAGACTTTTTTTTTCACTTTTGGCCTGTTATAGGTTATAGTGATGAAGAAAAAATGCATTTAGAAATCTGGCAAGCCTATTTATAGTCTGCCACATTTTAGGCAAAGTTGTTGTTCCAGTTCGTGACGGCGTTATATGGGACTAATATGGAAAAATGAGGAAAAACCCCTTGCGTGACTGGTAATTTATGAAGAGTTCTTAAAATGTAATGGATTGAATGCCACAGATTTCATAGTGATTTGGTATTGCACGGAAAAATTTCCCGAACGGAAATTTTTTTTTTTTTTTCAACCATTAGTCATGTTTGCAGTTTTAAATGTGGGCAAAACTTAAAAATCAGTAACCGCAAAAAGTACTTTGCCAAGCCAAGTAAAACTGGTCTGTCTCCCTCTCTCCCTCTCTCTCTCTCTCTCTCTCTCTCTCTCTCGCTCGCTCTCTCTCTCTCTCAATCTATCTCTCTAAATGGAAGAGAATGGAAAAAGCTAATCTCCTCTCGTGTAACAGACAGCCCGTTTAGAATAATATGCGGTGAACCCCGCGACGGGCTTCCCAGGGCCACGGCTGGATTACAGCTGTACATGGGGATCAGTTTCACCTGGAGCCGTTTGCTTTGGCACTACTCCCCCGCCACCGCTCTATGCGTCCATTCAGCTGCGTCCTCTGCTGGGGGGCCGGGGGGCCGGGGGGGGGGGGGGTGGTGGTTTGTGTCCGTTTGTGCTGGTGTAACACAGATGTCACTGATTTCACACGCCAGCAGGTTGCTCGATGTACCGTCGAGCGGATTTAGTTTCTTCCCTATATTCGCATGTATATGATAATAATAATAACAATATGATTTATAGTACATTGCAATGATAATACTTATCATGTAACATAGCGTTGTTTTGAAATCCCGTGGCTTGGTTTAAGTAAAACAAGCACCATCCCGTCTCATTAAAGTGTATTCCTTACAATCACCACAGGTGTCTGAAACCAATCTGGAACACTGACTTGGAATAAAAATAAAAATAAACATTCAAAAACACTTTACTCTTCGAAAGGTCTGAACGCTGCGTGCGATATCTACATTCTGACACAGGTCTCCCTCGGTTAGCCTTCCCTGTCCGTGTTCGAGACATCAAAGATAAAATAATTTCAGGTTTCAAAAATCTCCTGCTTGGAATGAGGAGCGCTAAACCCTTCCGCTTGACGGGTAATCCTGTCCGACACCGCAGAGCTCGCCAGGACAGAGACGTTCCGTTTCATTCCAGTTAAAACAGTTCATGAACAATACTCAACAACATCTCACAAACGCAAATAACAGACACAAAACAAATTAAACAGATGAGAAAAAAAAAAACATTCCCTGCTGAAAAAAACAGCTCAAGCTTTTTGAAACAGCTGGGAGCTGGTTGACCAGTTCAACTAGCTCCATACTCAACATGGTTTGACCAACTCAAGCTAAGATTTGAAACAGCTGGTAGCTGGATATTTCAAGCTGGTCATTTTATACCAGGGTTCAGTATAAAATGCTGGAGGCTGAGAGGAGTCTTTGAACACCATGAATATAATCTAAAAAGGATGATAAGGCAGGTTGTTGGCCGCCTTCAGAGAGTGAATGAATCGCATTGTCTTTTTTTTAAGGCACAGGGCAGCGGGTAATCCGATATCACGAAACATCTCGTTAACTGTTTGTACTGCAGACTCTGTTGTTGTCCGAGCACACACTGCAGATTAATGCTGGATAAACGCAAACAATGCTAACAGCTGGACAATACAGCAGTCAGGGACAGAGATACCTGCAAACGGGGGAGACGGCGGTGCCTCACCTGGCACGAAAACCAGAACTTGAAGCCAAAGAATCCAGTTAAACTATCATGACAGCCATGAACAGACGGCATTTCAAAATCCATGCATTTGAAATACTGAATATATTGTGCATGGATTCTCCATATAAAACACAATTTAGTCCAGGACTAAGCTTGATCTGTGTCAGTGAAACCTGCCCCCAAATGTACTCATCATGACCTGTGGCTAGTTCATTCTGCAAAGTAAATCCAACCTATATAGATTTTTGCACTTTGACAGGCTTCAGGGTCAAAGCTAAGTTTTATGTTTAGTCCATCTTTACACAATCTGTACATGAGGAAAAATTCCCCCCAGATCACATTTCATAGCAGTCCATGTTTCGTACCGCAAATGAAGTGTGTTTTTAACAAATGATCTCACCGGAAAAACTGAGTCGCGGGAGATATACAGCTTTCCCAGAGGAATTCATCTCTTTACATTGCCATGACGATATCAATATTCAGTTACATTTTGCACAAGATGGATACATTTATAATTTTCCCAGACTGCAAGGCAAAGATTTAGAATTTCTGACAAGAGAAAAAAAAATGTATTGGGTTGTAAAGAAAATTATTTTTCTCATTTTAGCCTGAACAAAGTGTCTATATGATTGTGTTTATACTACACAACGAACAAAGAAAAGTGTAATAGGGAATGACAGGGAACAGGGAAAGGGTAGGCCATGTCGGAGAGGAGGGATGAGGAATATTCGAGATAGAGAGCAGACTCACCGTGTCAGAGAGGAGGGATGAGGAATGTTTGCGATAGACAGCAGACTCACTGTGTCGGAGAGGAGGGATGAGGAATGTTCGGGATAGAGAGCAGACTCACCGTGTCGGAGAGGAGGGATGATAAATATTCAGGATAGAGAGCAGACTCACTGTGTCGGAGAGGAGGGATGATAAATATTCAAGATAGAGAGCAGACTCACCGTGTCGGAGAGGAGGGATGAGGAATGTTCGTTCAGGCTGATGACCCCCTCCCCCAGCTGGTGCCTGCGCAGGCGATTGGAGAAGGTCCTGATCTCCCTCTCCACCTTGGCACCCGAGTCCACCTTGGCCAGGAGCTTCCAGAAGGGCAGCCTGGGACAGGTCGTGCCACACAGTCAGTCACTGTACATACCGTTATATTTCATTACCTCCAGGGAAGGGACATTCAGAAAGAGTACAATTCATCCATGATATCCATCCATCCACCAGTTCACAATGGAAAAAATGCTTCTTTGGTGCTTGATTCTACAGGGGAACCCGTTTTAGTTCTTTATAGAACCCTCTGTCATCGATGTGAAGTGTATAAAAAATAATTTTGCCTGACAAAGATCGGGTTTGACTAGATAGGATTCTTCTATGAAATCACACAGTCAGAAAAAATAGAGAAAAAGGCACCCTAGGTACCCTACAGGTACATAAAACTGTACCCCTTGTCATTGGATAAATAATTAATTTGTACCTTTTTTGTGAGTAAAAGGTGCAAATTTCTTCCAAAAAGAACAGCGTGTCAAGAACAAAGATGTGCCTCCACCGTACCCTCATTTCCGTGAGCGCCGGGTCCCTATTGGAGCCCGTATTTTGGAGAATGTGGGACGGCGGGACCCCCCACCCGCAGCCGCTCACCGTAGGATGCTGAGGTTGGGCGCCCCGCGCTGGCGGGGGTGCAGCCTGCGCCCCACCTCCTGGTGGACGGCCTTGAGGTCGCGGCCCACGCAGACGCTGTAGCGCAGCGGCCGCCGGTCCATCCCGGGCGCCGCCCGCAGGCAGAACTGCGTCCTGCTCTCGAACCCCACCTGCAGGGGCAGCTCCGGGTCTGCCAGCACCGCCACACCTGTCCAACGACACGGGCGCTCGTTTTACTCCAACATCCACCGCGCCGGCCCAGCAGGGGACGGGCTGCCCCTCCCGGGAGGAAGGACAGCTTAACAGCCCCGTGTTGTGGAGATTTCCCTTACTATGTGGAGTTGAAGGCGCTACAGAAACACCTTGAAAGTGTCAAAAATGAATGTGCATTTAAACGAGCCGTTTGGACGTCTGTGACATCACTTTGATACGCTTGTTTGCTTCAGCACAGCCCACCTCGTAATTGGCAACAAATCCCCCAAGTGCCCGGCACACACTGTGCTCAGTTTGGTGGAGCTAGCCAGCCAATCAGCACAGCGGTTCATTGATATCAATGAGCCTTAAAGACACAGTCACTAAAACAACCTGTTCCTTGGTGAAGCTCAAGAGAGGCACTAATGTAAAACTTGCAGTGAACATATTTTATTTTAATTGAACGTCCCTTATGTTGAGAGGAATACTGTAGAGCTCAGGGAAGCCAACATGTCCTTGTTTGAGGACGCTTACGCTTGCTATTTGGGGGTTCATATTACATTATTTTAGCAGAAGCTTTTATCCGGATGGGCTAAGGCTTAACCAACAACATAGACCTAATATTGTTTTAAAATGCTAAATATTCTTGGTCACACAATATTTTAAAGAATCGGAATTTCGAGGCTCGGTAAAATTCAGTTCAAAGCGCATTTTTATAGTTTCGTTCAAAGGAATGACGCGTGATGTGCGCATGCGCAAAATGTATTCGGGTGTTCCGCGTGCATACAACTCGTAACTTACCTGAAAGGTAAATTAATATGTTAATATGGCATCATTGTCTGCATTTATTTTCCGAAAGTTAACAATTTCTGTCAGTGTACCGTATTAGCAATAGCTGAGATCTATCCTAGAAACGTTCAATATGGATAGGATTACAGCAGGTATCTGGCTACAGGTGTTGTTGCAGTTGCCGGTAAGACTAAGAGTTTATTTGTTGCCCTATGGGGCGTCTTTCAGTTAAACTCCCCTTCCAACCAGCTCGAAAACAAATCTACATGATCTAGCAATGCTAAAACGCCGTTGTTGGCTTAATTGGTTGACATTTCTACATTCTTCAGAATTATAACTGGAAAGAGATTCGGTCACGGTCATTCCAAGACCTCACACGCTGGCAAGTTTGGTTTGGTTTTTAGCTTCGGAAACGATTTAGTTTTCCACATTGCCCTTTTCGTGCACACATTACTTGAATGCCTTGTATGGTTTTGGTAGGATGTTTCCTTTACAGCGGATTTGACCATCTGCAGAATTTATTTTTTATTTTTTTCATTTCCGAATAAAATTATGGACATAAATTTAACCTTGAAACGGTAGCTTAGCGCCCCATGAAAAAAGACCCAAGACCAAACAAGAAAAAGAAATCAACAGCACCAACGTCCGGATACTCGTTATGTAGCAAACACATTCACTTCATAACATAAACAAATGTATGTTATGGCTTGTAAACAAGCGGACAGTTGTGCCATAATCCGTTTAGAGGTGCGTCTGCGTGCGACAGAGAGCGCGCAAACAGACTAATAACGCTGTACATGGCATTGTTATGGCATTTTGGCATGGCATCCCTTCTGAAAAAAATATATCAAGCTAGGTCGCATACTCAACATGGTTTGGCCGGCTCAAGCTATGTTTTGAAACAGCTGGCAGCTGGTATTTCAAACTGGTGAGAGCTGGATTTTACACCAGGGATCGCAAATCATTTACAAAATTCCATTGCAACCGCTGTTTTTAAAGTTCTACACTTACTTTTGCTTGGAAGCTTATTTCTGAACTTTAATTAGTTGTTAAATTATTTTTCAAGTCATGTAGATTCCTCTTGCATTTGATCCTAGTACCGTATTAATACCAGTCCAGTGGAAAGGAGGAGGAGATGGAGGGATGAGGGCCTGAAGAAGGCCCTGGAGGGAGAGCACCCTGTAGCGACTGGAGCAGCCCTGTAGCAGCATCACTGCAGGTATCTTCAGCCATTACGTGTTTGACCTTCCCTTTTCAATAAACATCTCATTGCATTTCTTGTAAATGTACTGTACAAACAATTCAACTGACATAGTGCGTTTCCAAAACGTCAAAATGAGGCAATGCACTCACTATTAAATGAGTGCATTGCAGTTTCCACTACAGGACTTAATTAAACCAAGGCAGTGTGATCTACACACATACAAAAACTCAAATCAAGAAATGTAATAGGTTTGCCGCAACCTAATGTACACTAAAGCATATAGTGTACATGAACAATGGTATATAATGTCAATATGCAGGACAATATAAGCCTGGTATCAGTTTTGATTGGAATAGAGGGCTGCCCTATTTTAGTCCTTTGAGCCTCTTCCCAGCTAAAAGTGGCAGAGCCATAAGTTTAGCAGAGCATATTTTGAGAAGGGTTGTTCTATGGTTACCTCAGACAGTTGAGTAGCTTCATCTTATTCAGAACCGTACTGCTGCGCACGTAGTCAAACTGGCATGTTTTCCTTAAATTGTCCTTGGTGAGTTCCGGTGTGCTGAAATGTTGGAACTCAGCACAGCTCAACATTGTGTAATTTCTCGATGATGATTTCAAGGTTTGAACTACGGGGCCGTTTTCAGAGAAAGCGAGTTCAATTTAATTTAATGGGCTCGAGTGAGGGTCTGAGGGAGCCGGGATTTTGAGGTGCTCAAAACATGTACATGCGGGAGTTTGTATTAATAGCCAGTCCAGGCGTCTTGGATGGCATGTTAGCTGCAGGTTTCCAGGAATAGCGGGGTAGCTTTAGCCTCCCCCTTCCGTGGGGTCATCATTGTTTTGCCGTCGTCGACAAAACGGTCACGCGTTCTTTCCCCTCCCGTTGCGTCTTGGGTCTAGGCGAGAGTGGCCAATGAGTGAAGACATTGGTCTGGTAGTAACAGTTTTTCACTGTCAAATATACTTGAAATTATTTAACTTTAAGATTCAATGCTGGTAAAATTTGAAACCCCTTCATTCTCTGCAGTCCCTGGAATGTTTTTCAAGGAAACGCATTACTCACCAACTTCTACACTGTCACGACTGAAGATTCTTCTTCTAAATAAATATGTGTAATAAAACAATGTCAGCAATCGTAAGGTTGTTGAAAGGGTGAAATATTTAAAATGAAGTATCTGACCCAGATGTGACACTAACGCGTGCTCTAGCTGTGACTTTGATGAAGTCGAGCTGTCAGGGCCCACATCTTCAGACCTCACCACAACTTTTGTCAAACTCTTTTTTTTTCTTTGATATTTTATATTTCCCAGACAGTTTGTAATATATCCTGACATTTATACTCTCTCTTCAATCGGAGTTCTCTCCTCGTAAAACCGCAGGACACTGCTCTCGTCTGCATGTTTACCAGCTGACATGGAGAGAGAGGATCCCTGAAAGTCCCGGTGGCAGCACGTTCGCATTAGCACCGCAGTATCTCAGCACATTGAGTGGGTGTTATACTCATGTGATGTGGTGGTTTGAGCAGTGTGTTTACCCAGGAGGCTTGGAGGTTATTTTGTGGCTTTGGCACCACCAGCTCTTCAGCTGACTTTGCTGCATTGCCAAGCTGCTCATAAAGTGAATGGAGTCCAAAAAATGTTTTCAAAATTGCTTGCACGTACAGCAGACATGCAAACTAAACAGTTCTTCAGGTGTACAGTGTATTTCTCTCATCCTATTGGTCATCTTGCTCTCTCTGGGCGCGTCACTTTGTGACTGTGGGTCTACACTCTTCAGGTGTATTTATAATGAAATGTCTAAAATGGATCAAGGAAGATAAGATGGTCCATATCTTTAGTTGTACTACATAAAAACAACATGTCAAATGTGACTGTACGTGTTGAATGTGTAAATGTGCGGGTATGTGTTAAATATGTGAATGTCTGGGTATGTGTTAAAATGTGTAAATGTGTGGGTACATGTTAAGTGTAAATTAAGTGGGTACATGTTAAATGTAAATGTGTCGGTACATGTTAAGTGTAAATGTGTGGGTACGTGTTAAATGTGTAAATGTGTGGGTATGTGTTAAATGTGTAAATGTGTGGGTATGTGTTAAATGTGTAAATGTGTGGGTATGTGTTAAATGTGTGGGTATGTGTTGAATGTGTAAATGTGTGGGTATGTGTTAAATGTGTGGGTATGTCTTGAATGTGTAAATGTGTGGGTATGTGTTAAATGTGTGGGTATGTGTTGAATGTGTAAATGTGTGGGTATGTGTTAAATGTGTAGATGTATGTGGCCCAGAAGGGCCTGTCAGTGCAGCCTCTGCCCACTCACTCTCTGTGCTGCCTGGTTTGTCTTCGGGCTGCCCATTCCCTGCGTCTCTCGTGAAGTGGCGGTGAGATTATGTGAACCAGATGATTGTGTCCGCAGATGTAGCTGCCCTCACAAGAATTCCTCCCAGTTCTCCGGTTTCCCCCGTCATGCCCCAGCTCTCCCTCACCCTCTGCGAAGCCGATTTGTCCATCAACGCTCCTCTTCTCTGCTACTGCCTGACCCACACGTCCTCAGCCCGCGTTTGCCCAAACCCTGCAAGCTCGGCTTTTATGGGTACCCCGCTCTGTTCTGCGCTGGTCCGACAGAGATTACGTTACACTCATTTCCACACTCTCACGCCGACATTCGGCAGGTGTACTCAAGTGAACCGAGGCAGGGGCTCGTACACAGATTTTGGGCAGAAGAATTAGCTAATACATACGCTTTGGACAGTAAATTGTTAATACAACCAGGGTTAAGTTACTCAAGCAAAGATGAGAAATCGTATTTCTGACCTGCAGTAAATATGCACTGTTTAACCCCTTCCCCGCCAATTATTTTGGAAAAAACCTGTCATTTTCAGACGAATTTGTTAAATTATATTTAATATAGTATGTTTTATGCTGATTATGAAAAATAACTTGTATTTCATTTTTTTCCCATTTTTGTGGTTGAAATTTTATTTTGAAAATACCATTTTCGGCAAAAACGTGTTAACTTGTCTTCCCATAAACCATATTTTTTTCCCATATTTTTTTCCTTTTTTTCATATAATTTTATTACCAAAAGTAAAGGGGAATTAAAATTTTTGTTTTTTATTACGTATACTAGCAAAAATATAGCAGAAATTAAAATGATTTGCAAATATAAATGAATGAAATTACTTATGAATGAAATTATTTGGAATTATTTTATAGCACAAATTACCTTTATTTGCATATATATTCAGTCAGCAAATTTATGAATGGTATTATCTGTCATCAGACGTATCCAAACTTCTAAGCGAAGGTTCATATTCACCATCTTCCCCTGAACTAAACATTTGGGGTGGGTGTAATTTGTTGAAAAAAATAACGAACAACGAATGAACGGCGCAAATCTTTGTGTTGTCTTCATATTGCCCAACGCCCTGCATACAGTCTTAATTTGATCTTCCCAAACTGTTTTTTAATTAGTAAAAACTTGTTACTCAAAAAAGAGTTGCACCTAAGAACATAAACTGTAAAGTGAAAAGACCATCTTCAACAGTGGTGTCCAATCGTGTGCCACAGACGGCCAGGAGTGTCACTACACTACACTACACCAGCTGATTTGACTAATTTGCTCCCTCCTCTCTGGTTGAAGGTGTGTTAATTTTGTGAAATCAGGACCCCTGATCTAGAACCTAAGAATATGAGAAAACATAATTAAGAGAACAGGCCATTCAGCCCACCTAGATTATAAGAATATGTTATGAGGAGAACAGGCCTAGCAGCACATCCAGGCTTTTCATTTATGTGCAGAGTAATCCAGCGTTGTGTCGAGCCTATTGCTGAATACCCTGAGCATCTCTGTCTCTGTTACTGATCTGGGAAGATCTTCTCCACCTGTCCTTCCTGACTGAAACTGAAAGCAGGGCCTTAGAATAGTGCTTCTCAACTCCAGTCCTTGGACCCACTTGCCAGAAGGTTTTTGTTGAGCGAGGGCATTTAACTAATTGAACTAATCGAGGGCATTTTTGGTGATATGATTGGTTCAGCCATTAAATCAGGTGTGGGAGTACCTGGTTACAACAAAACCTTCTGGCAAGTGGGTCCTGAGGACTGGTGTTGAGAAACACTGCCTTGGAATACACTACTACTAAACCTTTTTTGAAAAAAGGTTTACGCAAAATATCTTTTTTGGAAAACTTCATACGAGGGAAGCTTTTTAGGCAGTCCCACAAGGAGACCGGATATTGGGTGCATCCTAGGAAGACAGGAAGTTGATAAAGGACTGTGACAGTCCCCCGGGTTTGTGGCACAGGGACACAGAGAGTTGCAGGTTTTTCCCCACCATCGTGGTCTCTCCCAGTCTGGCTCTTCACTAACCTGTGTGTACTCGCCTGGCAGCCAATCTTAGAAAAGCACATAACTGACAGAATATTATTTTTCTATTGCCGGTAAGTAGGAGGCGGTTCTTGCAGGTCCTTATTCTCTCAGAAAAAAAAAAATCATTTGACCAGCTCTTCTATTACAGAAGAATAAAAAAATAAAATAAAAAAAATCCATAAATCTCACGCGGCCCATATTTTTGCGTTATTGGTTCCAGACTTTTCCGAAGACAGGTATTCTCTTTAGCGCACCGAACAGGCCGTCCTTTACAAATGATCGCTGTAAAAACAACCAAGGAAGGCAAAGTCTTTCCATGCCATATTTGTAGTAATGAGCGAGAGAAAAGCCGTGCTCTGGGCCAGACGGGCTGTCTTAAGTCCGCTCTCTCTGTCAGTGCTCAGGCTTTTCAAAGAAAGCCTTTGTCTCTAACTAGGAAAAGTTCCTAGGAAAAACAACGGGATGGAATGAGCCTAATCGCTCACAGAGAATGGAGTTTTCGTCCTGACTTCATCGTTCTCTACGATTGCTGTCTCGCGAGAAACGTGTCGCGCTGCACTCAAATGAACTCCGAGGTCACTCGTAACGTTCAGGTTCAACAGCAAGCAATTTATGCTCATTACACTCATGTTCACTCGGGACTGTATTCCTTTCAGTAGCTAGTAAGTTTTGTTTTTGTGAAAAAAAAAAAAAGACAACGGATCTTACTGATAGGAGCCCCAGAAGCGATCAAAGGTTGGACCCAAGACTCTTAAGATACAGAACGGCATGTACGGTAGCCGACATCATTATCTTCAGGAGTTAGTGGTTCAAACAAAGGCTTACACACACTTACATAAAAGGCCAATTTGTTGCAATAACTAAAAGGAGAGATATGTTCAGCCAAACCAAAGGCTGAACACAAAGACCTTGTGTTCAAGATATTGAACACAAGGTCATCAGAGGTTAAGCCAGAGATTACAGTATCTAGATGGTTGTAATCAACTTATGCCAAATCCTGAACATTTTGTCCCCACAACCAAATGGTTAATCGCATGAACTCTAAACAACACTGGACCTCCATCGACCTCCTTAATTCTGAAGGAAAGCCAACCGTGAGCTTTCTGCCCTCGACCAGGGGTCTGCAGTTTTAGCTGTCTGCTTTCTCAGGTTTGAATTGGCTGTAATGTACTTCAGGGTGTTCTTCACCTGTTCTGCAGGTACAGTGTTAGGGTGTGCCTCTTCTGGAAGACTACGTCTGATAATTGTGGTGAACAGAAATTTTTCAGATTTCACAGATTTCCCTGTATTTTAGTCTATATTTTAACGGGGCTTTCTGACTCTGCTTGTCATTATTATTACTGTAGGTTCTCATTGCATTGTATACACAGTCCTGAAGGGAAATCTGGTCAACCTAAATATAATGCCGCACAGAAAAGTGGGCTTCATGCGGCCTGTAGCGTAGTGGTTAAGGTACATGACTGGAACACACAAGGTCGGTGGTTCGATCCCTGGTGCAGCCACAATAAGATCCTCACAGCCGTTGGGCCTTTGAGCAAGGCCCTTAACCCTGCATTGCTCCAGGGGGGATCCGAAACTATAACGGTCTGCTATAATACAACATGTACGGTGGTACTGTAGGTCGGTTGTGTTGGATAGATGGCCAACGGATGAACAAGGGCAAGGGACGACTGACACCCGATTGGGTAGACTGCGTCTAGTTCGTTTTTGGTTCGATGCACATTTGATCTCCAGCGCCTGGTTCGAAGGTTTGATCAGAGTTCAGGTTCTGTGTGCGAGGTGTACTGCGCTGACACGCATTGCCAGGCTGTTGTTTGCATGACTCATACAGCGGGTCGGGACCGCTCGTTAATGTTGTTCCTACCAATGAACAAATTCTAAGTGAGAGAGAATAGGTGAATGCGCCAAGTTGTCTTAAATCACTCATTTTAAGAGATTTAGGCGATTTTATGAACAGATCTGTTCATACCAGCGTTTTTTTGTGTGAGGCCCATTGTACTTCCTCAAAAAAAAAAGAGAAAAAAAACACTATTTCATCAGAGGTGACCCGCTAGGCTAGCCATTATCTCCGTTATCAGCTCAGCTCATGAAAGACGGTCAGAACTGCTCCCACACACGCATTCTGTTACCTAACACTTCCTGTATGCCTTCTGCCGCACACATTGTTATGCTAGCATTGTCTCCCGCTGCTATTTCCAGAGCTATGCATGTCTGTTGGGTGGTTACTTGGCAACGTGAAACTTTTTTTTTTTTTTGGAATTGGACAGCCTGTTATTTATTTTCGAGTCGGTGTAGGAGTTGGGTGGTTAAGGCCGTGCTATTGGAGGAGACTTGCGTAAGGCTTGTCCCCTCTCCGCTAAGACCTGTCGCGGTATTACGTAAATCATAATGCCTGTGCGACCAGTCATCTGGGAAGTCACAGTACAGCTTTGTGTTTTTGTCACATGATGGTCATTATTCCCGTTTGATCGTTTCATGCCTCCGCCATTAATCTGGCCCTGAGCAGCTGCCGGGGGAGGGGGAGGGGGGGGGCAAGGGGGAGGGGAGGGGGGTGTTATGTGGACTGGGCGGGCAAGGGGGAGGAGGGGGGTATAACACCAGAATCACACTCAGAAATAAAGGTAGGATAAAATGTAAAAATGTACAAATGCCTGTTGCTGGGGAGGTACCCTATGAGTACGTAAAGCTGTGTCCCTAGTCACATAATATAATCAATTACTTTTTTTGCTCTGAAAACATACACAAGGGCATATCACTGTACTTTCAGGGTATATTGGGGAAATTTTATACTTGAAGAACAAAAATGTACCTCCACTGTCGCTTTATTTCTGAGAGTGTACCTGATTGATATATCTCCCCATCCTTCCCTTGGGTGTGTCAGCTCCACCTCTGTCTGAAGGTACAAACCTTCCCATTCTTAAAAGCTTTTTCTGTGCTCCATTGATCTTGCCTGGTGAAAATGAGCCAAACCAGAGGACCAGAAGGCAGGGTTTGCAAGTATTTAATTGGTTCCAGTACACCGGACAATCTCAATAAAGTGTATAAAAGTTCATTATTAGGCTCTTAATGAGTCCCAATCGGAGTTTCATTCTAAGTGACCAGGAGCGTGTGTGTGTGTGTGTTTGTGCATGTGAATGTGTGTATTAAACACAGGCGACAGGACTGAGCGTGTGTGTGTGTGCATGTGAATGTGTGTATTAAACACAGGCGACAGGACTGAGCATGTGTGTGTGCACGTGCAGGAAATCTGAATTAACGTGGCCGAACAGCTGTCTGTAGCAGCAGCGCCAGCCGATGGCACACACAATGTTCTTCAGGAAACTGAGACAACCTCAAACTCATCACCCGGAAATGGCCCCAAACAGGTATTCATGGTGCAAACAATGTTTCTACCTGCAGAGGTCTTCACCCGGTGTGGCTGTTCATCATCCAGCATACCCCGATGAAGCAACAAAGGCCAGTATCGCTGATATTTGTACTTAACCCTTTAATATTCTGCTTGACTGTTTGGTAGAGCATATCACATGTTTTCCATGGCTCTTTACTTGGCGAGGACATTAAAGGGTTCAATTTTATTTGCTAGTTGATTTTAGCACTACTGCTCCGGTGTGAGTACACTCGGGTATCTAGTTTAAGTTTATAAAAAGTTAAATAAATATAAGCATATGCATAGCATGTAATTTAGAGCAAAAGGACATTTCGAAACTGTCGAATCTGGACGCGTTTTAAAGAGACTTTTTTCCCAGTTTTCCCAGAGCCACTTGAGCTCCTATAGCCGCCTGCTTATTTGGTTGGTTGAGTCAATGGATCTGTGTAAGATCATCTGCTAAATGAAGGTAGTGGGGTGTAATGCAGCAGGATATTCTGGGGCCGGGGTGATATGGAAACAAGCACGTCTCCGGCTACAGGTGCCTGACACCAGTCCTGATCTTTCTGCTTTTGCAGCATTGCACTTGCTCTTACTGAATGTTCCTGTCAAGCCTACACCTTGTGCACTAGTCCACACTTGACAAAAAGGGTTCTATGGCTTGTCACCATCAGGGGACTCTTTTCAGTTCTTTCTGGAACTCTGTGTGATAGGAGTGAAGAGTGTGTGAACTCCCAGATTGAACCATTTTGCCCAACGCAGAACCTTTGAGTGACAGGGTTCCTGTGAGGAACCTTTTGGAACCCTTTCTGCTGAGTGTCCGTGTGTGAGTGTGGTAGACGAGTGTGCTGGTCTATGATTGGAGCAGCACTCTCAGAAAAAAAAAAGAAAAATGTACCCTGGTGTAGTCATTTTATTTGAATTTTGCACTTTTTCCAAGCAAAAAAGGTACAAATGAATTGTATGCTGCTTGCTTGGTACAAGTTTTATGTAACGATATGGTACTGCCACGAGCAGTTGTTTGTCGGCACTTTTTGTAAATTCATTTCTGAGAGTTTATAGGGACAGTCGTCCCTGCGATTGGGTCTGGCTATGATCAGCAGCCGGATGACCAGGCTTCCACTAGCCAATCACAAACAAGTCAGGACTCCACTGGCCAATCACAAAAAAAGTCAGGGCTCCACTGGCCAATCACAAACAAAAAAATTCAGGACTCCGCTGGCCAATCACAAAAAAGTCATGACTCCACTGGCCAAACATGAGTAACCAGTCCACAGCTGGCCAATCACAAGCTTAGGTCTCAAGGATCATGATGATGTATTCAGTGAATTACTCATCCACTGGCATCTCTCTGTGTCCCACCAACACCCCCCTCCCCCAAAAGCCTCCCCCCCCCCCCCCCCCCCAGCTACAACTGGAGCCCCCAAAATACCCCCAGCCCGTTATTAAAGCTCCCGGTGCTGTTCGGCTGCCCTGGTCCTTTAAATAGAAACATAAAAGTCTGACCCGACGCCCGATTTGTGATTCCGGTTTATAAAATAGGATCAGTGGATTGCATTCATTCGCTGCCTAATCCTCCCTGTAATATGCCTGGGGGCCCGGGGCCTGGGGCCAACGTCGTGTTGTTGTGATGCCTGTCCCCTCACAGCCCGGGACGTGTCCTGCCTTCCAATACAAACAGACACGTGTGTCGAGTGCTGAAAGCTGTGCTCCAGCTGACCGTCTGTGATCTTCGTCAGACGCAACCTGTCTCTCTCCCCTGATTTCCCTGGCTTAAACCATTGTTCTCTCACTCACCACCTCCGCTGGTGTGTGGTGAGCGTTCTGCCGCAAAATGGCTGCCGTTGCATCACCCGGGCGGGTGCTACGCATTGGTGGTGGTTGAGGCAAGCTTCCCCCCACATCAGTGTGAGTGTCAGAAAAGCGTTATATAACGCAGTTAACTCGTGCTCATTTACTGCAGCAATTCAGTGCCTTTACTCACGGGGACAACAGCCACACCCCAGAGGGGAATCAAACCAACAACCTCCTGTAAATCCAGTATAAAACTCTACTGCACCGTGGCCCCTACCACCAGCCCTGAAGGACATTTAGGGGCACATTATTATTATTATTATTATTAGTTATTTAGTGGACGATTTTAATGAGACTAATCAGGGGACAATCCCCCCTGGAGCAGTGTGGGGTTAATGGCCTTGCTCAAGGGCCCAACAGCAGTACTGATCTTATTGTGGCTACACCCAGGGCTTGAAGCACCAGCCTTCCAGGTCCCAGTCGGGCACCTTAGCCACTAGACGACAGGCGGCCCAGCTTGTTTGGTGCGATGGTCTCTTACCTGACGAGCCCAGGAAGTACCGCTCCAGCACGGGCCCGTACCCGCCCGGGTTCTCCCGCAGGTCGCCGACGGTGAAGGGCTGCATGGACGTGTTGGCGGCGTTTATGGGCCAGTTCTGCGCCTGGACACTGGCGCCCCCGTACCACGACACGTTCCCCATGGAGAAGCAGTCCTGACGGGGGACACGCAGAGAGAGAGGTCAGCGCACCGCCGGTCTTTCTGATTCACCGTGACATCATCGGATGTTTTATCTGCTGAGTAGGCGTTCCGGTATCCAGAGTAGCTTGCCCCTTGCCGAGCTTATATTCTGATATTCTCCCCACTTATACAGGAAGGATGTTTACTGAACCTATCCAGGTTACGCCACTCACTGAGCAGTACAGAGCTCCAGACGTGAAAAGACCCTTCAATCTCTGATTTACCTGCCGACACTTAACCGTCACCCAAAATAACGTGATTATTGTAACCAGGATATAAATAATAACAATGGTATTTTGCCTTAATGAGCAGAAACATGAAGAGCAAACAAAAACACTACCGATTCATGAATTTACTTGAGTGGGTGAAAAAACGTTTTTATAGATATATATTTTTTTTTATCTCGCTGAGTGTTTAAATGCACAGATTTCAGACTTGACTCAAGTTAGAGGACACTGCACATATGAACGCATTTTCCCATCCGTTCTTTATACTGTTGAATGATAATATGCGTTTGTTACAATTGTGAAGCGTTACAATTGCGCCGGTCCTCCCCTACTTTACAGTTATACGTTTATTCTGAATAAATAACTTGATGGTAGATTGATAGATCCTACAGAGGAGAAGGAAAGTGAGAAATGTTAACGGCCCCCAGTGATGCACGTGCTTCGTTACCAGGTTTATAATTCGGTACTTCCTGAGCGCGGTGCAGTATGGTACATAGGCTACCCGGAGACCGAAAAGCATTTCAAAACCTTTCCATTTATTCATTACGGATATCTATAACACCAGCCAGAGTCAGTTACCACAGAAGCCTTCACAGGAATTTTATGTCACAAAGTTGTTTTTATATATTGAAATGCTCCTGAATGTTCCTTCCCGTTACATTGTAATTTGCGGGATTTTTTTCTTTCTTTATAAAAAGTGACATTTGGCAGAAAGATTTTGTACCGTGCCAGCATGGAGATAATTTAGCTGAGCGAAACGGAAAAATAGACATATGATACAAATCACGCTCAATTGTCTTAATTCACTGGAATGTTTGCGACTTCAATGCAAAGAAGAACCGGTCCTCAATAGGCTTAACAGCGATGCGCTTCATGCCGTTGTATGGCATATTTTGACAAATAGTTTAATGAGGCCTATGCTCATCTCTGTGAATGCACATTCATTTAAATGGACAAAGCAGTTTAATGGCAAATATATTTTGGCAAAGAAATACATAAAACATCACTGTAAGAGATTTTTGATTGATTGTAGCCTATTCACCTATGCAGTTGCCTTTGTGTCCTTTTCATAGACCTACTCCCTGTGGCAAGCTAAGCTGTTTGGTGTCACCTGAAAAAAAAACTATAACGGGATTTGCTATTCGGCTACTTTAGTTTATCCGGAAAGTACAGCTTTAAACGAGCTTACATAATGTCTTTAATTCAGGAATGTACAAACTGGAGGATTTGTTTCAAAATATCCGGAATACTCTCTCGAAAAGATTTGGAGAGATTAAGCTGTGCAAATCTTAGTTAACTAAATATACTACTTTGAAATGTGTTGCCTTGCCCATTGGTCACTATAGTGTAACTTGCACATAGGAGACGACAGCAACGTGGTTTTCCTATTATTGCTGGGCGAGCAGGTCATCTTAGGAAATTCTAAAGGCAAACCTACCTTCAGATCTACTTGACAATGGAGGGCTGTCCATGTTATATTGTAGCACTCCGTCTCCGACGCGTCATCCGACTCCAGAGCGATCTTTACGTCTGCAATCGAATCCCACGTATAGCAGAACTCTGTCTTGTTGAGCCAGCAGAGGTTTCTGACGAAGGGAATCTCCGTGTCGGAGGTTTCCACGTTTCCCACGTCAATCTCCACAAAGGTCTTGTCTTCGGCCAGCGTCTGTACGACCAGAGAGTGCGTCCGTCGTTCCCAGATGAGTCCGCTGAAGCCGCCTCGTAGGATCCAGTTTTTATTGGGCTGATCCACCACTTGCCAATAGATGATCCCGATGGTCATAACGAAGAAGATGGCAACGCCGAGACAAGCGATCGCCCCCTTCCAAGTTTCGTTCATTTCTTTCAGTCCTGTGTCCCATGTCACTTCTGGAATGGGGCTCGGATTCCTGTTACGCGCATGCGGCATATTGTTTTGAAAAATAAAAAAAATAAAATAAAAATGAACAAAATACAAAACAAAATTTAATAAAAAAAAATAAAAATGGAGGGGGAAAAAAAATCTCAAAAAGCCAAAAATCGCTAATGTTTCATCACGTCACGCTACTTCACCTGTGAGCAAAGTTAGTAACTTATGCATCCGTTATTCATGCGCATTTACTATGCCAACCACTGAAAGCAGCCGTGTGAGCTAGCGAGCCAGCATCCCCATTGCTGAAATTTGCAGTAAAAGCGATGACTTACCACATGTTGCTTTATAGCCTTTGCTTTGTAATGGCATTGATCGTTGAGCTGTGAGCAGTCTTACCGGGGTTCGGCACTAATGCCTGCGAATAGCTCCTTAGACGCTTATCTGCTTGCCGCTGCACTTTTTCGCTGCCGTCTGACGTAACCCCCAGACCGCCGTTCGAAAAGGAGACGCGAAAGCGATTAGGACGCGGACCCGCTTCGCAGATCTGGAGCGGCAGGTTGGGGCGAACGGGCCACCGGCCGTGGGAAGGGGACGTCCACGGCTCCCCCCGCTGCGCGCTTCACACGGCATGACTCCGTGGGTAACGGACGTGTTTGTCACCCGGCCAGATTGCTTTCACTGTCCAACTCGGGCTGTCAGTCTTGAGCGGAATGAAAAATATGAAATAAGACACTGTTACTCAAACTAAAACAGTCGCCCAACAGGTCAGCAAGCAATAACAGTTCGATCAAATGCGAAACGAAGGCTGTATTGCGAAACGTAGCCTATATTGCATTGCCTCCGTAAGTTAATTAATTGCCTTTTACGTTGGTACTTGGGTCTATTTCTTTTAAGTTCTTAAAACTATTCACTTCCTTACCGTTTATGATAATATTGAACACAATTATTTGAAACGACTCGGATGCGTAAAGGTGATTGTAGAAATGGACGTCAACCTGTTACAAAAATGCGCCACACGTTTTTGTTTATTATAATTAGCATAATAATAATACTAATAATAAAAATACTACTACTAATAATTATGATTATTATACGCCTCGTTATTGTTTAACCCTATGCTGGTGGAAATTGTTTTCAGGCTTATAAATGTAATCTAAATCAGTCCAATTCATTGCTTCGTTGATGAATAAAACAACGGCATTGAACTTCATGAGAGCTTTAGGGATTCCGATTATTATGTGGACGCCAAGTGAATCTGGGCTTTCGGGGACCTTTTCCAACCGCAAAAACTGTTCCCTGTTTTCTGGTTCTCTTGAGGATGTCCGCAAACCTCGGAAAGCCTTATTTTCCGTTGCGCGTTTATGTCACGGAAGAGTCCATACATTATTATTATTATTATTATTATTATTATTATAAATGTGTTTTGCGTTTTGTCTTGCAATAGGAAATCTGAGAGTAACGCTGTCTCGTGCGTATACGCGTGTATGTATCCAAGGCAATGGCGCTAAATTTAATCTCGTTATTTAGCCCTGGCGTGCGCCGCGCGGATATAATTGTCGCGCAGTTCTTATTTGAGGTCACGCGCCCTATCGACATTACATTTAACAGCCTTTGTTATTTCCTCACAACAGCCGCGCAACGTGCTGGCCCACACTCATTTTACAATTAATTTGAAGATGGCTGCGTTTGCAAAGCAGTTTGTTTCATCATTATTTATTATTTATTATTGTTGTTATTATGACATTTTTATCATGCAGCGAGAACAGGTGATGGTCATTACATATTTTACTTTTATGTAGCCTATTGTTTGTTTTATTGTGAAGTGTTCCGTTTTAATTTTGGTCTCCGAATAACATGTAATGTTGGTGCCAATGCACTTTAAATAAAATCTGACTTGACTTCAACTTGCAGATGTCTCCTCTCTCAGAAATAATGTGACAGTGGAGGTACACTTCTTCAAGGATCAAATTTCCAAAACGTACCCTGAAAGTACAGCAATGTTCCCTTTGGGTATAATAAGTATATATTCCAAGCAAGAAATTTTTTTAAATTTTTTTTTATGTATTTTTTTATTTGTAAGGGACCGTGTACAAAAAACATTAATCTCAGTTAATGAGAGGAGATGCTTTGCATCGCATTTTATCTCCTAACTAACTTACATCTGCAGTCCCAGGACAGGTTGATAAATTAGTTCTATATTGCTGGCTTGGGGGTGCAATTTTGTGCACCGATAGGGCAAGCATTTGACCCTTTTTAGGCACTCGTCCGTTTATGTTTAAGAGTGTAGGGTCACCCGCGTGTGATTTGATGGGAAAACATCGCGGAAAGTGCGGAG
>NC_083774.1:7550243-7560243 GCF_963514075.1 Conger conger | reverse complement strand
CTCCACCCATAACACTGTCTGTACCCTGCTCCACCCATAACACAGTCTGTACTCTGCTCCACCCATAACACTGTCTGTACCCTGCTCCACCCAACCCACTGTCCGTACCCTGCTCCACCCATAACGCAGTCTGTACCCTGCACCTGAATCCATACCCCACACTTGAACCAATACCTCATGCCTGTTCCTTTACCTATAGCCTGCACCTTTCCCACCTGCACCTGTGTCTCCAAGTGCCTCAAGCCTACAATTACCAGAACACACCTCACCCATACCCCCTCCACACCACCTGAACCGTTGGTGCCTGGTGTGATACAGCCAACAGGACATTACTGTTCTATTGTCAGATGATTTCGGGATACTTCCTGGCAATTCCCGCAGGGATCCCGGAAGTAGAACTACAAAATTTCCACCGATCGTCATCGGTTGATTAATATGTTGTGTTACTAATGTACTAATGTACTCTCGCGAACAGAAAGGTGATGTCATGCCCCGTGTTGTCTCTCTCTTATTGTCCTTGGGGGGGTGCGGGGGGAGGAAGTGTCCCACGCTTGTGTCCCAGAATCCCCGGCCCGAGCCCGGTGGACTTGTCCCGGCCGTGGCTCTGTTCCTGTGTGGTCTCGGTGCTTCCGGGCCGCCCCAGCTCCCCCGCCGGCCCTCCCTGTGGGAGTGGGCTAGTCTCGCTCCCCACCCGTTCATCCCAGGACAAACAAATAAACACTGAGTAAACACGCTCTGCTCCGGCTAACAGAAGCTGAGTGTGAGTGTGAGTGTGAGTGTGAGTGTGAGTGTGAGTGTGAGTGTGAGAGTGAGAGTGTGAGTGTGAGTGTGAGTGTGAGTGTGAGTGTGAGTGTGTGTGTGTGTGTGTGTGTGTGTCTGCACGTGCATACATCCGTTTTAGACAGATCATTGAGCCCTAGCACTGGCTGAACATTAGCTTGTTATTTCACTCTCATGGCTGTCATGTGAAACTGTTGAAATATCTGTGCGGACAGACTGCCGGGTCAGGTTACTCCCCCTTCTGTGACTCACCACATATGAACTAACACACTAACGCCATTTTACTGTGATGAGCCCCCCCCTGTACATTCTACACGTGCACACACACACACACGCACACACACTTTCTCTCTCACACACACTTTCTCTCTCACACACACTTAATCTCACACACACACACACACACTCACTCACACACACTCATATACACACAAACTCACACATGCTGTCCGGTAGGCCCTATAAATGGCAGAGCTGGACAGCAGTGTGTGACCAGACCTTTGGCTGGAGGTTGCGAGTGCTCGAGTTTCATAGGAGCACAGTCTAGAAATCTCACTAAACACTGCCTGCTAACCTCCATACTGAACACTGCCCATGAACTTCTATACTAAACACTGCCTGCTAACATCCGTACTGAACACTGCCTGCTAACCTCCATACTGCACACTGCCCCTGAACCTCCATACTGAACACTGCCCATGAACCTCCATACTGCACACTGCCCCTGAACCTCCATTCTGAACACTGCCCCTGAACCTCCATACTGAACACTGCCCATGAACCTCCATACTGAACACTGCCCCTGAACCTCCATACTGCACACTGCCCCTGAACCTCCATAATGCACACTGCCCCTGAACCTCCATAATGAACACTGCCCCTGAACCTCCATACTGAACACTGCCTGCAGCGCCTAGCACTGAACACTGCCTGCTAACCTCCATACTGCACACTGCCTGCAGAGCCTAGCACTGAACACTACCTGCTAACCTCCATACTGCACACTGCCTGCAGAGCCTAGCACTGAACACTGCCTGCTAACCTCCATACTGCACACTGCCTGTAGAGCCCAGCACTGAATGCTGCATGCCAAACCCTCACTGGTCAATATCTGAACCAAGAACCCCCCCCCCCCCCCCAAGGCAAAGTCACCCCTGTTCTGACAGATGTGCAGAGGTCACTGTTGAACACTCCTCACACTCCTCCCCCCCCCCCACAGAGGAACACAGGGAAAAGCCTCACCTTAATTCACACCCCTGACAACCAAAGGGTTCTAAATAAATTGATTATATAAAACCCTTTGGTTGTCGGAAAACTGCATCACACTACAGCTTCAGTAGGGACACCTGCTCCCTGGATTGACACGTTGAGCGGTGCTGCCGCCTGCTGTTTACACGCCGCTACTGCAGCATATGCAACAAGGAGGCGCGCAATATAATAGAACAACTACATTTTCCCAAGGAGGAATGTGAGGTTAAAAAAAAAAAACTTTAGGAATGCTAAACATATATTTACACAAAGTAAACCCTTGTGCAGTGATAATTGCAACGTAAAATGCGACTGTAACTTTGGGTCATAGTGCAGCTTTTATGGAAGGTTTCAAAACGTTCATTTATTCAATTTGTTGAATTTGGATTACTTCAAGAACGGTTGATTTCGCCAAGTTTTTCACATTTGATGTGGTTGGTTTAGTTATGGTCTGCGGCAAATTTCAATCAAAATCAAAATGTTTCAGATTAAAGTAGAAACGGAAAGGTCCGGTAAGTTTTTTTTAGTTTTTTTTTTACTCTTATTATTTTTTATTTCTCCGTACAAGATAAGCTTGCATCAATGAACTGCAGCTTTTCGAATTCATATTCTTCTAACGAAATGCGAGCTAATCATTCCAACTCGCATTCGGTCCGAACAGCAAGCTATCTGCACACCACCTGTTCGCCAGGATCAGATGAACACCTGCGTTAATTGTACCGGTTTTATGTATGTAATTTCGCACCTTGGCCACTAGATGGAAGGCTAACGCCACTAAAACCTCATTCCTCAGGTACGGACCCGCGTGTTGGTGTGTCAGCATTCGCAGGTCAGCATATCGCCTTCCCATTTGGAGTAGCCAACATTCATGTTGTTCGCAAAGTTCAGAGATACAACTGTCTGGAATATTTGGTATTGGTGGTGGTGGACATTGCAATCAAGCGTCAAATTTGTTCTTCAAAAAATGCATTGTTAGACGTTTCCCCATACTTTCATCGATGCATTGGTGGAACGAAGGTAGCCCACCACAATCACAGTTGAATCTTCATACTTTATCGTTCTTGTTTTGACCCGGCCTGATTTTACAAGTAACCACGGCCGAGGTTGTCGTGTGACTGCCGTTTGCAGAGATGTCAGCAGCTGAATTTGTCTCCACGTTGTCTCAACCGCGCACGGTTATTTTCCGTTGCTTTGTCGTTTAATTGTTCGTACTTGTAATACGCTATCAAACACAATAAAATAATGATTATAGCTCAGTAAATGTTGGACATGATGCACAGGTAGCGTTTTCGCACGCCAGGAACGCGAAGTCAACCTTGCTTTTGCGGCAAACTTGAAAGGGAACGCAGTTCAGTATCATGTTTATCTGTAATGCTTTTTTTATTATTATTTAGATGCACAGGCTCTGTTTCTTGTGTGCTTTGTCAATTTCCTGGGGGAAAGTTCTCTGGTGTTCCTACCTGCAGCTAGTTTATTTGTATTGTTCACTGATTTATTGTCCCGTGTTTGTAACTGCTTTAGAGGCATTGATGTACGCCCGCTATCCCGTATCAAGTAGCCCACTGCAGGTGGGGTAATTGTTAGGAAGAACAGTTTGGATATATCCCTCCCGTGGCATTTCTCTGGGTCAGAAGGGATTTATCTTTGGATTTAATGTAGGTCAGCGTTTCCAGTTTGTCACTGTTACGGCAGTCTAGGGAATTACTATGTTCTTTTTAGCATCGGGGATTTTTCCCCCCAATAAGAGAGCTCTCCAACGATTTTACCTTCTTGAGGCGACCTATTTTTTCGATGTCGCTGCTCTCCCAGCGCAAAAGAGGACGGTTGTAGGGGGTGACCCCTGGCACAAAGAGAGGTAAATAGTTTTCGGGTGTGTGCGTTGCCCCCCCCCACCCTCGGCGGTGCTTTCCCGTGGTTCATATAAGCGCGGCGTGTTGGTTGAGCCTTACGGAAACAGCTGTTTTCTATAGAGAAGTGGGATCACTTCGAGGTCATTTCCAGACCCCTCTAATTCGGATCTTCCTGCGCCACATTCTCAGCACGTAAAGGAGGTGGTAATGGATAGCTTCTCGGTAATGGTTTTGAAGATTTATATGTCTATTTTCCTCCCAGTTTTTTTTTTCTGTTTTGTCCGTTAAATCGCGTTCCCTGGTGAGGCAGCAGTAGCTGGTGGCTTGCCCGGCACTTGATTTGATCTCAGCTCGTTTTGTCTGTCCCGCGCGCCTTTAATCAGAGGCGTTGTGATCTTGTCACGCAGCGCCGGCCGTGACGCACGCGCAGACAATGCAGGTAGCGTCCTTACGTCTTTAGCGTCCTTACTTCTTTCATCCCACACAACAACTCTGGCCTTTCATTCTTGTCAGAGTCCTGCAGGGCTTAGTTTCTGAACGTGGGAGGTGTGTGTGTGTGTGTTTGCATGTGTCTGTCTGTGTCTGTGTGTCTGTGTGGGTGTAGAGCAGAAACAGTCTGTGCATGCATGTGCATGTGTGACTGTCTGTGTGCATGTGTGTTTGCATGCCTGAGTGCATGTTTGCGTATGTGTGCGTGTCAGTGTGTGTGTGTGTGTGTGTATGTGTGTGTGTGTGGGAGAGAGACTGTCTGTGTATGCGTGTGTGCATGTGTGTCTGTGTGTGACTGTGTGTGTGCATGCATGTGTGCCTGTGTGTGTGTGTGTATGCGTGCGTGTCAGCGCTTGTGTGTATGCGTGCGTATCAGCATGTGTGTGTGTGTGCGTGTGTGTGTATGCGTGCGTGTCAGCGTGTGTGTGTGTGTGCGTGCGTGTGTGCGTGCGCGTGTGCGTGCGTGCGTGTGTGCGTGCGCGTGTGTATGCGTGCGTGTCAGTTCGCTTGTGTGTGTATGCGTGCATGCGTGTCAGTGTGTGCGTGTGTGTGCGTGTGTGTGTGTGCGCGTGTGTATGCGTGCGTGTCAATGTCTGTGTGTGTGTATGCGTGCGTGTCAGCATGTGTGTGTGTGTGTGTGTGTGCGCGCGTGCGTGTGTCAGCGTGCGTGTCAGCGTGTGTATGTGCGTGTGCGTGCGTGTGTATGCGTGCGTGTCAGCGTGTGTGTGGGCGGTAGAGCAGACGCAGTCTGTGAGGGCAGCGGGGCTGTAATGCTGAAAGCAGACGTCCAGGTGACCACTTCCTCTGCGTGTGCGTCTCTGGCACAGAACCGGCCCAGGTCTCCCAGGCCCATCGCTATGGCGGCCGTTGCCACGGCGGTGAGCCCGGTCCAGGACGGGTGTGCGGCGCTGTCGCTCAGTCCCTATCTTCCTCCTCTCGGGGGAGGCTTCGTGGGAATCTGCGGAGAGATTTCCGCCTTTCCTGGCACGGCCCCGCGCCGCTGGCCTGGGCTTGGGGGGGAGCGTCCGCTCCACCGGGACGCGGAGCTGACGGGCGGAGGCGCGTTTGACAGTTTGACGGTTCGGCCGCTTCCTCGGCGCCGTAACTGGGCTCCGACCCGCGCCGCCTTCAGACACGCCGAGGCCGGGCCTCCCGCGGTCCGCTCCGTTTGATGACACCCGAGAGATAAACGAGTGTCGTTTTCAGCTGCTTGTTGGTGTGTGTGAGGATGACACCCGACCGCGCCGATCCCTCCCTCGCTGTAACTTTACCTGCCCCCGCTCTCTTCCCCCGAACTCCGACACAAAGGCGCGAGAAGGCTGGAGGTCTGTTCTGTGGAAGAGGCTGTCGGGAAGTCTATTGTTCTGTCAATCTGAGAGCATGTGGTGTGTATATATCACACAGTGTCCTCCAAAGGTACTTTACTCAGCTGAGAATGGGTGACTCAGCACAAAAGCCGCTGTGTGTGTAAAATGGTAAGATGGTGAGGTATGCATGTAAATGCCATGAAATAAAAACCTGTTGTCTTTACTTTATTCCACTCGTTCATCTTTTGATCTCAAATACAAGTGCAAAGTACAAAGCTAAAATAACACATTTCACTCATATACAATGTAGTGTATGTGTGTGGGAACTGTGTGTGTGTGTGTGTGTGTGTGTGTGCGCGCCTGCGTGCATGTTCTCTGCATATGTGTAGTTGTGTATGTGTCTGCATGTGTGTGTCCTCCCTTAGTGATGATGAATGTGTGTGTAGTTGTGTGGTAGTGGGAGAATGTGTATTTGTGTGTACTGTGTGTGTGTGTGTGCTCCTCTCCTCACTGTGTGAGTGTGCACATGCATGCAGTTGTGCATGTGTGTGTGCGTGTGATTGTGTTCTCTCTCTCCTCTCTCTCTGTGAATGTAAACCCACCCCTCCCTCAGTGATGATCTCCCTCGGTGTACTGTGTGTGTATGTGAGAGAGAGAGTGTGTGTGTGTGTGTGTGTGTGTGTGTGTGTGTGTGAGTGTGTGTGTGTGTGTGTGTGTGTGTGTGTGTGTGTGTGAGTGTGTGAGTGTGTGAGTGTGTGAGTGTGTGAGTGTGTGTGTGTGTGTGTGTGTGTGTGAGTGAGTGAGTGAGTGAGTGAGTGTGTGTGTGTGTGTGAGTGTGTGTGTGTGTGTGTGAGTGAGTGTGTGTGTGAGTGTAAACCCACCCCTCCCTCAGTGATGATCTCCCTCGGTGTACTGTGTGTGTGTGTGTGTGTGTGAGTGTAAACCCACGCCTCCCTCAGTGATGTATGTGCGTTGGCGCGGGGCAGGAGTGTGTTCTGTTTGAGTCAGAGCAGAACTCGGCCGTGGTGTGTGTTTACACTGAGCAGCCCGGCGTGTTTTACAAGGTCACGTGACCTGTGGTGAACGCAGGGTGGGCTGTTTCTGAGGAGCCGGCAGGCACCCCCCCTCCCCTCCCCTCCCCTCCTCTCATTGACTGATTGGTCTGATTTGGCGATCGGGAACGATAAGTCATCGTAATCCCCCGCTTCACGTGACGGCCGCTCCTCCGGAGTGACTCGAGTTCATTCACCTGAGCTGTGCGGTCAGCCAAGGCCGGCCTGGAGGACCCCTTTCCCAGAACAGAGCTCGGAATAAGAATAACATCATTATCTGAATCGTTGCTTCATTTAGGGGTGCGAGAGTGTGGGAGGGGGGCCAGGACGCAGTCTGAAGAGGGGCGTCTTCAGTGTGAGCTCTGTGAGAAGCTCTTTCCACCATTAGGGAGCTGGTGTACGTAGATATCCTAGAGCAGGGGTCTTCAGTGTGAGCTTTTTGAGAAGCTCTTCCCACCATTAGGGAGCTGGTGTACGTAGATATCCTAGAGCAGGGGTCTTCAGTGTGAGCTCTGTGAGAAGCTCTTTCCACCATTAGGGAGCTGGTGTACGTAGATATCCTAGAGCAGGGGTCTTCAGTGTGAGCTCTGTGAGAAGCTCTTCCCACTATTAGGGAGCTGGTGTACGTAGATATCCTTGAGCAGGGGTCATGGCAACATGGCCCAAGACGAGTGACCCTTCTGTGCGCTTTCCAATCGCTTATTTTTCACCCCCTTCTTCCTTTCCTTGCCCCCTTTTCTTGCTCCTCACTCCAGCCAAGGAAGCAAGGAAAGCGGATGTGGACGGGGATTAAACAAGAGAACGTGAATTAGGCAAATGGAATGTCTCCTTCAGACATCAGTTACAGACGTGGCAGATGGAGAGAGGAGGACCCACAGGTCAGTAACAGATGTGGCAGATGGGGAGAGGTGGATCCACACGTCAGTTACAGACGTGGCATATGGAGAGAGGAGGACCCACAGGTCAGTAACAGATGTGGCAGATGGGGAGAGGTGGATCCGCAGGTCAGTTACAGACGACGGACCTCGATTTCAGGGTCAGGCAAAGAACAAGGAGAAAGGAGGTGGGGAAATGAGCCATTTGAAGGTGTATCGGTGCATGAGACGATGCGTCTGTGCAGGTCCTGGAGTGGTGAGGGAACTCTTCCTCAACAGCACCCTTGGGGTCAGAACACTGTTTTGCTTGATGTTACGACCGAAGCGAACTCCGTTCTGCCCTCTAAACTGAGAGTTGCTCCAATGGACCTATTTCAGTTAAGATTACCTGTCCTTAAGATTACCTGTCCTTAAGATTACCTTTCCTTAAGATTACCTTTCCTGAAGATTTCCTTTCCTGAACCTCCTGAACTGAGTGAGTGAAACACACTCGGGGGGGAAAAGAGGGAACGGGACGAGAGATAATCGCTCAAACCACAACACCGGTATCGGTGAACGAGGCTGCTTTTTCTTTTCTTTTTTTTTTTGGCCCTGATTAATGAACAAACACGCAGGCCTGAGATTACAACGTGAAATGCCCCTTTTGGCACGAGCTCCTGCCCCCCCCGGGTGCTGTTGAGGGTAAAATGAGGTGGCAGACACCAGCCTGTGTGAGTCGATGCGTTTGGACGGCCGATGGCATCCACAGCCGTCGCGTTTCCTCTGAGCTCCGGTTCCCTCTTCCTTCTTTGGCCTGCGGACGCGAAAGCCCTCCGTCTGCTCGGGACGGGTTACCGATCCGGGCTGGTGGGTGGGCGATTCGGGGGCGGTGGGAGGGTGTGTGTGTGTGGGGCGGGGGGGGGGGGTTTGGTTTTTAAATTAGGATCAGCTTCGGTTTAATAACACAGAAGAAACGTTGTTCTGTTTGGAATTGTGCTCGCTGGCACCAGGCTTTCTCTTTCTAGGAATCGCTCTGTCTCTCAGTCCCTCTCTCCATCTCGCACGCTCTTTCTCTCTAAACAAAACGCCGGCCGAGTGTGTCTGGCTGCTCCTCGGGGTCCTGCGCCGGGGGGTCAGTCCGGGACGGCTCAGGACGGGGGACGAGGGGGGGGGCCACGCCTGGTGCTCGAGTTCACGTCTATTTGCTGCGTCTCTAAGGGGATTTGTTTTAAAAAAATAAGAAAGTATTATATAAGAAAATAAGTCTGTGTTTAAAAAAAACAAAAAAAAAAAAACATGTTTTTTTCGGTTTGAATCCTTTATTTTAAGGGTTTGTTTTCGGGAGGATTCACTGTCTTTCCCTTAAGACGTCCTCACTCACTCACTCACTCACTCACTCACTCACTCACTCACTCACTAATTCACTCTTTCACCCACTCACAAATTCACTTTCTATTACATACACACACACACACACACACACACACACTCACACACTGTCTTTCTTATACACGCACATGCTCAGTCACACTCATTCTCACTCACTCTCACTCACTCTTTACTCTCTCTGTGACACATATACACACATGCACACACACACACACTCTTTGTCTCTCTTATACACACACACTGACTTAGTTATTCTCTCTCTCTCTATCTCCCTCTCTATCTTTGAAAGGTATTTGTTTCTCGGTCTGTGCGGGGGATTTTATCCAGAGACGCCCAGCACCTGAAATAGTGGGCTCTCGTGCAGATTCCTCCAGAGTTCATCTGAGGCTCCGTGCGTTTGGAAACCCAAGAACTCATGATGAGGAGTGCAGGCTCATTCACCTGCAGACTGCAGAGCACTGTGTGTGTGCTACGGAGTATCCAGCCCGGTGTGTGTATTATAGAGTAACCAGCTCTGTGTGTGTGCTACGGAGTATCCAGCCCGGTGTGTGTGCTACGGAGTATCCAGCCCGGTGTGTGTATTATAGAGTAACCAGCTCTGTGTGTGTGCTACGGAGTATCCAGCCCGGTGTGTGTATTATAGAGTAACCAGCTCTGTGTGTGTGCTACGGAGTATCCAGCCCGGTGTGTGTGCTACAGAGTATCCAGCCCGGTGTGTGTATTATAGAGTAACCAGCACTGTGTGTGTGCTACAGAGTATCCAGCCCGGTGTGTGTACTACAGAGTATCCAGCCCGGTGTGTGTGCTACAGAGTAACCAGCACTGTGTGTGTGCTACGGAGTATCCAGCCCGGTGTGTGTATTATAGAGTAACCAGCACTGTGTGTGTGCTACAGAGTAACCAGCACTGTGTGTGTGCTACAGAGTATCCAGCCCGGTGTGTGTGCTACAGAGTATCCAGCCCGGTGTGTGTGCTACAGAGTATCCAGCCCAGTGTGTGTACTACAAAGTATCCAGCCCAGTGTGTGTACT
>NC_083774.1:7532743-7545243 GCF_963514075.1 Conger conger | reverse complement strand
CACACACACATTCTGTATTCTCTCTCTCACACATATGCACACACACACACCTCTGTTCGATACACATTCTGTATTCTCTCTCACATATATACACACACAAACACACACAGTGCTCTCTCTCTCTCTCACATGCATGCACACCATGTTCTCTTTCTCTCTCACACACATACACAGGCACACACGGTGCACTCTCTGTCTCACACACACACACACACACTGTATTCTCTCTCTCTCACACACACACTCAAACACTTGCACTCACACAGGCACACACACTGTGTGAGGAAGTGCACTACAATGTTCCAGAAGGAGTTTGGTTCGTTTCTCAGGCACTGTGTCAGATCATTAGGGCTAATTATGCTCCAAATCACCAGGTACACACCCCCTGCTGTGCTTCTGCTTCCAAACATAACCACAGAAAAAGTCTGGACTTCCTCTTCCTGTGACATCACCAGCGTTTGTTTTGCTCTTCAGTGAGATAACAGTGCAGCAACATCCAGGTATTTTTATGCAGGTTTGTGCTTCCTTAAATGGAACGGAGATAAAGTCCAGCTTGCTTGGTTCTGGAAGCATCTCCACCCCATCCCGAAGCAGACGAATACACTAAGAAGTTTGATGCTGACTTGAAAAATAAATGTTTACAAGTTTTATTTCCTGAATTTGGGTGGAAATTCAAGGACTTCCTCCGTGTTGTGAGTGGAAGTGACCTTTTGCTTTCTAGTGTGACCGGTGGTGTATATGCCTAACACAAACACACGCACACACACACACACACACACGTACACACACACATCTGCAGAAGCCGAAACAGAAATCTCTGCGTTATTAGCGGCGTGTGCGTCACTGGGCCGGGCGCTCCAGCGCGGCGGTGCCGACTTGTTTTCTCTTTTCCGAAGCGGCGCTCCTTTGGAGCGCGAGTGAGCAGCGCGGGGAATTACAGGCCGGAGCCTCTGGCTGCTCGCGCTGTGTCGATATGAAATCGAATTTCCGCCTTTCGCCCTGGCAGCCCCGCGGAGGAGAAGAAAAGCCTTTCTTTTCGGTGGTGGGTAAAAAACAAGATTGTTCCTAATTGACTCCACATGTGGAGGAGTGTTCTGCGGTCTGATACCCGACGCAGTTCCCCCCGGTTTGTTCTTTCTAGGGCGCGGGGGGCTTATGGGGGGGGGGGGGGGGGGTGGAACAGGGGCTCCTGAAGGACTGCCCGCGTCACGCAGCCCCGGTGGAATGATCCGGGCGGTGGGTGACTGGGGGCATGGTGGAGCCTTGCCAGAACGGGGAGGTCTGGAGGCAAAATTAAAAGTTTTTTGAAAGTATTTTAAATGTTTTAACCTGGCCACACAGCGTCACCCCCCCTCCCCCCCCCGTCTCCCCAGACACGGAGCATAACAGCACGGAGCCCCCAGCTACTCACACAGAACCTCGAGAAGCAAAGGCTCATGGGATATGGGATGACTTCACCTTCTCTGTCAGGCTGGCAGTTAAGTTTTGGGGTGGCAGGTTAGTGTCTGCTACCGATGCATTGATGGGCTATACTGATCTTCAACTGCAACCTCCTTAACAGGCACACTCACACACACAGACAGACAGATGCAGACACACACAGACAGACAGACAGACACACGGACAGGCACACACACACACACACACACACACACACAGACAGACACACACACAGACACACGGACAGACAGACAGACACACTTACAGACACAGACACACACACACACCGACACACGGACAGACAGACAGACACACACACTTACAGACACACACACTCACACACAGACAGACACACACACTTATAGACACACACACACACACACACACACAGACACACACACACAGACACGGACAGACACGTACACAGGTGACCACAGCCTGATGCAGTGTTGTGTTGTTGTGTTCGTGTTGAGATGAGTGTTCTCTGTGATGCTCGTGCAGTCTCTCCTCTGTGCTGGCAGATGCAGGCTCTCTTTGCATGCCGATGTTTAGTTTTACTCAAAATACTGTCCAATCAGATCCCTTTCAGAGCTCCTCGGCCTATTCCGGCGTCATGTGGAAGTGTGCGTAAGGTGCTGTACAGTGAGGTTTTAGAGGTCTGAGTAAAGGACTGCTGTCCTGGAGGCACACCGCCAAGATGACACTGCCCCCTGGGGGACGGAGGACTGAAGTTCTGGCCGTGTTCAGCGGACTCAGAGTATTTGGCGGTCATTGTCCTTGTTTTTGTTTTGGTTGCCAGGTTTCCAGAAAGCGTCTCTGTTGTTGTGTTCCTGGGCCTGTGACGTTAATAAGGTAAGACCGGGGGGTTTTGCGTGAGGCAGAGGCACAAGCGGAGTAAAAACAAACTTTTAAACTATCGCTCGTTTCCTCTCATCTCATCCCCGATGCCCCCGGGCGGGTTTCACACCGTGGCGCTGGAGCCGGGTGTTATCCCCTCTAACGGACACTAGGGGGCAGTGTTTTGCTGCGCTGCCGGCAAAAGTTTTATTTAACCTTGGACCTTAGGACCATGTATTTCATTTTTATTTCGTTTTTTTTTTTTTTTTTTTGCCTTTTCACTGCATGAATTGGACTTTTCAACAAACGTGGGGAACGGAGGGGGTCAGTGAATGGAGGGGGTCAGTGAATGGAGGGGGGTCAGTGAATGTCGCCGGGTCTGGGACAGGAAACCGCCCCCGAGTCCGAGGTGTGTCCCCGCTCCCTGGAGCGCCCCGCGCTGACTCAGCGCCCCGCGTCGCAGTGGAAATCCTGCTTTCACTGTGGAATTTTATTATTTTTCAATATTTAGATTATAACTGCTGTTTTTTCCCCTGACTTCTCCTTGTCACGCGAAACACAGAGGAGCATTTATCTACCTCCCTCCCTCTCTCTCCCTGTCTCCCTCTTTCCCTCTCTCCCTCTCTCCCTCTTTCTCTTTCTCCCTCTCTCCCTCTCTCTCCCTCTCTCTCTCTTTCTCTCCCTCTCCCCCTCTTTCTCTCCCTCTCCCCCTCTTTCTCCCTCTTTCTCCCTCTTTCTCCCTCTCTTGCCCTCTCTCCCTCTTTCTCTCTCCGTCTCCCTCACTCTGGCCCGTGTCTCCCTGGCTCTGAAGGCCTGCGGCTGGACTGAGGTCATCCCGTACGGTGGAGGGATGGTGGTTAAGGTGCTTCACGCAGCAGCTCTGGCGGGGAGCTGGAATGCCGTTAGCGGGAAGCTCATTTGAAGCGCAGCGGGGCAGTGTACCTGCCGCTTGCCTGCTGTAGCGGTGTCACCTGGACGAGCTGCACACACACCCAGGTGATGCATGATAGCCCTCCTCCTGTGTGCGTCACACGGCCTGAGCTGTCCCCTGATTGGCTGCTGAACACACCGAGTGACTGACGTGACTGGCTGCGGCACAGACTGAGCCGGCTCCCCTGATTGGCTGCTGAAGGTTCTGTGAGCCCCAGGTGTCACAGTGAAGGCACATTCCGTTGCATTGCTTCTGATTACAGCACATTACACTCATTTAGCTCTTTTACGCAAAGTGAATTACAGTTGATTAGACTAAGCAGAGACCAATCCCCCCCTTAGAGCAATGCAGTGTTATGGGCCACACTGGGGCTTGAACCACCAGGTCCCAGTCCCTTAGTCCAGAGGCGACAGGCTGCTGTTACCTGTGTGATTCACCCGTTGCATGGGACGGCCCTTTGCTGAACATTTTACTGAACTGTCCTGTGTGAAGATTGTGCACCTTTCTGCCCCTCTCCCCTCTCGAGTGCCGTCTTTATTTACAGCTCATTGTTGCTTTCATTAGCCTCACTCTGTTCGCGCCAGTTTTTTTCTTTTATTTCAGTCAGGCGAGCTCAGTCTGGGGTTGTCAGGGGGTGGGAGAGGGGGTTGTGTTTTGGAGCAGCGTCTCAGGGGTTGTGTTTTGGAGCAGGGTCTCAGGGTTGTGTTTTGGAGCAGGGTCTCAGGGTTGTGTTTTGGAGCAGGGTCCTGGGGTTGTGTTTTGGAGCAGGGTCTCAGGGTTGTGTTTTGGAGCAGCGTCTCAGGGGTTGTGTTTTGGAGCAGGGTCTCAGGGTTGTGTTTTGGAGCAGGGTCTCAGGGTTGTGTTTTGGAGCAGGGTCTCAGGGTTGTGTTTTGGAGCAGGGTCCTGGGGTTGTGTTTTGGAGCAGGGTCTTGGGGTTGTGTTTTGGAGCAGGGTCTTGGGGTTGTGTTTTGGAGCAGGGTCTCAGGGTTGTGTTTTGGAGCAGGGTCCTGGGGTTGTGTTTTGGAGCAGGGTCTTGGGGTTGTGTTTTGGAGCAGGGTGTCGGGGGGTTGTGTTTTGGAGCAGGGTCTCAGGGTTGTGTTTTGGAGCAGGGTCTCAGGGTTGTGTTTTGGAGCAGGGTCTCGGGGGTTGTGTTTTGGAGCAGGGTCCTGGGGTTGTGTTTTGGAGCAGGGTCTCAGGGTTGTGTTTTGGAGCAGGGTCCTGGGGTTGTGTTTTGGAGCAGGGTCCTGGGGTTGTGTTTTGGAGCAGGGTCTTGGGGTTGTGTTTTGGAGCAGGGTCCTGGGGTTGTGTTTTGGAGCAGGGTCTCGGTGGTTGTGTTTTGGAGCAGGGTCTCAGGGTTGTGTTTTGGAGCAGGGTCTCAGGGTTGTGTTTTGGAGCAGGGTCTCAGGGTTGTGTTTTGGAGCAGGGTCTCGGGGGTTGTGTTTTGGAGCAGGGTCTCAGGGTTGTGTTTTGGAGCAGGGTCTCAGGGTTGTGTTTTGGAGCAGGGTCTCAGGGTTGTGTTTTGGAGCAGGGTCTCAGGGTTGTGTTTTGGAGCAGGGTCTCTGGGGTTGTGTTTTGGAGCAGGGTCTCAGGGTTGTGTTTTGGAGCAGGGTCTCAGGGTTGTGTTTTGGAGCAGGGTCTCAGGGTTGTGTTTTGGAGCAGGGTCTCAGGGTTGTGTTTTGGAGCAGGGTCTCAGGGTTGTGTTTTGGAGCAGGGTGTCGGGGGTGGGAGAGGGGGTTGTGTTTTGGAGCAGGGTCTCGGGGGTTGTGTTTTGGAGCAGGGTGTCGGGGGTGGGAGAGGGGGTTGTGTTTTGGAGCAGGGTCTCAGGGTTGTGTTTTGGAGCAGGGTCTCAGGGTTGTGTTTTGGAGCAGGGTCTCGGGGGTGGCAGTGTGTACCTTTAGTCCCTCAGCTGCCAGGCTCCAGGGATGAGGATCAGACAGGCTGGGGCAAATGTTCGTCTCGAGCCCCCTGCCCTGAGTGCCTTAAAAACAGACCTGACTGATTTTTGATATTAGACAGTAATTCTTTCACTGTCCGACTTTGACAACTGGTGCCCCCCCTCCCCTCCCCACCATGCTAGCCAGCTGTCGGCAGCAGCATTTCAGAATCGGAGACTTCAGAGAGGAAACTTAATGCACACACACGCGCACACACAAACATTTTGGTGTCAACAGCCTGCTGCCCAGGCCTGAAGGTATCGGTTTTAGCAGCGGTGTATGGAATGGATCATGAGTCCCACCCCCATCTTGCCCCCATGCTCCTGTTGTGAGTCATCCTTAAAAGTGGGGGGCTCAAATTAGCACGCAGGGGAAATGTGGAAATGTCGTCTCACCAGGTGCAGGGGAGGGTGTGTCCTTCACATGACATCCCCGGGATGGCACAGATACACACGCACACACACACGCGCACACGCACATGCACACACACACACATGCACACGCACACGCACACACACACGCACGCACACAGACACGCACACACACACACGCACAGACACACACACACTGATACACACACACACACACTCACACACACACACGCACACACACACACACACACAAACAGATACACACACACACACACACACTCGCGCGCAAACACACACACACACACACACACACACACACACACACAGACACGCGCACACACACAGACACACACACACACACACACACAGACAGACAGACAGACACGCACACACACACACACACACAGATACACACACACACACACACACACACACACACACACCCCCTCCATCGTCTTCCCTCTGCTGGGATGAAGAAGCCTTTGAGTTCTCACAGTCCTCCAAACTGCACAGAAGAACGCATCCAGCCCCTCCAAACAGTTAAACTGCACACAAACACACCCCCCAACTCCAAACAGTTAAGCTGCACACAAAAACCAAACACAACAGAAGTAAATAGCCGGGTGCGGACAGACTCTCCCACAGCTGGTTAGTGGGGGAGAGTCACTCCTCTGTGGGCTCCACCAGAAGATCTTCCAGAACCATCCTCACACCCTGCCCTGGGAGTCATGTCAGCTGTGTGAGGACAGGCGTACTCAACTACACGCACACCCCTACACGCACACCCCACCCCACACACGCACGCACACAGCCACACGCCACACACACACACACACACACACACACATCCACACATCCACACACGCACACAGCCACACGCCACACACACACACACACACACACACCCCACCCCACACACGCACACAGCCACACACACACACACACACACACACGCACCCCACCACACACACGCACGCACACAGCCACACGCCACACACACACACACATACACACACATCCACACGCCACACACGCACACAGCCACACGCCACACACACACACACACACCCCACCCCACACACTCACACAGCCACACACACACACGCACACACACAGACACACCCCACCCCACACACGCACGCACACAGCCACACACCACACACACACACACACACACACAGACACACCCCACCCCACACACGCACGCACACAGCCACACACCACACACACACACACACACACACACACACACACACACACACACACACACACACCCCCACTCCACCCCACGCATGCACGCATACACACAGCTATACATGCATACCCCTACTTGCACACCCCACACATGCCCCCTCAAACACGTCCACACACATACAGGTACACACCCACACGTCCCCCTTTTACACACACACACACACACACACACACACACACACCCTGGACGTACATTGAGGCACACATGTTACACACATGTGCGCGCACGCGTGCAGACAGAGTTGTTTTGATGGAGACAGTGGTGGGGGAATCTGTGTATCGGTGACAGAGTGCAGTGAGGATAAGCTCGGGGTCGCGACCTGGATAAGCAGGAAAGAGCAGCCCGCTTGCGGGCTGAGGGAAAACCGCTTCCCCGTCATTCCCGAAGACGGTCCCGTTCGGTGACCTCCCCCGTCCCGCGAAGCGCTTCATGTGTGCGCGCGCTGGTTTTAACTCTTCCGCTCCTCCCGGCCCGAAAACCCCAGTGGGCTCACCACGCGTTTGAATGCGCTCCAGCTGAGGAGGCCCTCGCCCTGCCGGTCCGGCGTGTTTCCTGGGGCTCTGTGCGGAGCGGAGGGGTGGCTGGGGAGGGGGGAGGGGGGAGGCGGAGGGGTGGGGCACATTTGATGCTGGCCAGATATCAGTCGGGCCCTGGACCACCCAGTCGAGTTGGAGAGAGGAGCTGTTTATACGCGCGTCTCCGAGCTTCGCCCGGTCCCGGGTTCGATAGCTGCAGCGCTGCTGGGATTTTAGGCTGTCGTTCGCCTCCAGAGGGGGGAGGGGGGGGGAGTGCAGAGACAGCCAAAGTGTTTTAGATTTGGGCTGGACTCAGCCAGTCACGGGGGGTTTTGGAAGTGGTGTTTGAGGCCTGCTAGCAGGGTTAATCTGGGTGAGCACGGTGCTGTGTCGTTAGATGCCTCCTTCAGAACTGCCCCTGTGTGGGAGGACTGTACCGAGGGGGCATCTAGGTTTGGGTAGGGATGGTTGTTTTGCTTTTTTTTCGGGGGGGGGTCCTCCTCACTTCATTTACTGCTGGCTTGTGTCTCAGTCCCCCCTCCCCCAAGATCCCTCAGGTTCCTCCCGCAGGAATAACTGTGGTCCGGTCGCCCCAGACGGCCATTTTAGGAGTTCTTCTCGCTCTCCTTGTGACCACAGGGAGGAGTCAGAATTGGGGGCCTGGTGCCGTCCGCACATCCAGCATCTCCGGAGGTTGCAGTGTATCTCACTGGGGAGCTGGCCGTAGGTGCTGCCGATGCACGGCTCCAGTTTTGTGATGTTTGTGATGGCAGTTTGCTCCTCGCTTGCCTTAGTACCCGCCCAGTGTATGCATGCGCACGTCTGTTTGCCGTGTTTAACAGACGTTCCTGAGGGAATTAACCGCAGTCTGTCAGTCGGAGACACTGAATGTCGATGGCGGACAGCTGTCATGAGAAACAACTGTGTAATCTCGTCTGGAGTTGCAGCCCATGACTGTCTGAAGTATACTCACCTTATTTACTCAGCCAGTCAGACTTCATGTGTTGTGCTTCATGTTAGCAAGCTGTGCTATGCTAGTTCACAATTGGCAACACAACAACTGTAGTAGTTTTCAGGCCATAGTTTAATAATCGCACAGTATATGAATCGGGTAATTTGGAACGTAGGTAACAAGGGTTAAACGGGAGGCAAGAGTAGGCTTTGAGTCGCGATTTAAAGAAGAAAAGGGTTTATATTTTCTGCTTGTACATTCTAAAGCTTGGGAGCCCTGAAACTTAAATCAGCCTAATGGTGGCTCTCCAATGACTGGGAACTGAAGCAGGGTTGCTGTGTTAGCTGGACACCTGAGCTAAAACCCAGAACAGCTCTTTTCTCTTCGGTCCATGTTCCAGCTTTGGGAGGGTTCCGGGTTTTGATCAGGGCAGTTACCCAGCTGAATCAGGAATCCTGCTTTGTGAAATACCTCCCTGGGTAATGAGGCTGCACACAGACTCTCTCTTCAGTGGCGAGAGAGGCCAATGTTTGGCCTTTTCAAATAAGGACCGCAAAGAAAAGTATGGAATGTCTCTCTACGTAAATATTTGTAAAAAAAGAAAAATGAATACCCTCATACAGTAGGTGGTTTCTAAAAGCGCTGAAACATATTCACCACATACTGTAGCACGCACATTTCCATTTGTGACACAGAGTTTTGCTAATAAGCAGACTGCCCTTCGATAATTCTCAGCGCTGTCAAACACGCTCTTTGGACTGTTGGACGCATTCAGAGCCAAACGCCGTTATTCTGCTAGGCAACGCCAACGACCTTCTTCCCTCAGAGAAGGGCCCCAAAATTTCACAACCTGCCAATGTCTTCCCTGGGGGACGAAGGGACGGTCTCATTCCCGAACCGGACCGAACCTGACCAGACCGGCCCGGGGCGTGAGCCAGAACCGCAGGACGCACACCGCTTGGGGAAAAAAGACGGAGAGACCGCAAATTCCAGTTTTAAAAGACGGCAGACAAAGTCCTGGGCTTGACCCAATAATAACATTTGTGTTTCACGTCTCCTCTCTCTTTCCTCTCTCTCTCTCTTTCCTCTCTCTTCTCTCTCCCCCCCCCTCTCTCTCTCTCTCTCCCCTTCCTCACATTGAGAAGAAAACATCGTCGTATGTAATGAGACGTGCGTAACTAGCGAGGGGACCCACCCCGCCAGGAAACCGCCGCGGATCGCTCTGGAAGATATATTTCCACGTCCCCCACCCCGCCGTCCTGGAGCTCCCGCCCCTGAAGCCCCCCCCCCCGTTGCATTCGGGCTCCCTTACACCGGGGGGTCGTGAAGCTGTGCGGCTCGGTGACTCACCCGGGGGCCCGGGCCGGTAATGTACACAGTCTGAGTGAAATATTAACCGCCGTTTCCGGCGTTCCGTCAAAAACGGCGGGAAGACAGAGTTTGTACACACCGCGCGCAAATGTTTCGTGCAAAGCCCCGGCTCCCGCCAACAATAAGATGATTGTTTAACGCGCGAGAATGTGTTGTTGATCTCAGCGGCTGGGACTGTTGTTTTTGTGAATCGGTTAGTTTTTTGGCCGGGATTGATCTTCTTCTCTCGACCACCCCCCCCCCCACCCCCCGTTGTTTACGCGAGGTGGCCAAGCTTCTCTGTGTAACTGGGGATTGTCATGCGAAAAGTTCTCCCGCAGGTTCAGATGTTACTGTAAACGTTGAGGGGGTTTTGTTTTTCTGGACAGGGTTTATTACAGGGATGGGTGAGGGCATTGTCTGACCTGACTGTTTGACTTTAGTGGCAGGGTCTGCAACAATGCTTTTGGCAGATTCCTCACGCTCCAGAGTGGCTATTCCCGCGGCGCTCCTGGCAACTTGTTCCGGGTCCATGAGTGCTCATTCCAGCTCCGCTCCCGGCCTCTCGTTCCCGCTCCCGGCCTCTCGGTCCCGCTCCGGGCTGCTCACTCCCGCTCCCGGTCTCTCGTTCGGGCTGCTCACTCCCGCTGCCGGTCACTGTTCTTTGTTTATCGTGTGGGGTTTCACGTTCCCAGAAGTTGAGTTTGAAAGCAACACCGTTGGGCCTGCGGTTACCCCACTGTTCTAGAAGCTTCTCTCTCTCTCTCTCCCTCCCTCTCTCAGTGGTGAATACAAAAAGAGAGATGGAGAGAGAGAAAGAGAGGGGGTCCCACGCACCAGGATAGGAGCAAGGCCCTTAACCCTGCATTGCTCCAGGGGAGGATTGTCTCCTGCTTAGTCTAATCAACTGTACGTCGCTCTGGATAAGAGTGTCTGCCAAATGCCAATAATGTAATGTAATGTAACCGGGATGAATTTTGAGATACGTACGTCTGTCTGGGGATGTGCGTTGTTCTAGAAGCTTCTCTCATTCTCTCTCCCTCCCTCTGTCAATGGTAAAAAAAAAAAGAGAGAGAGATAGAGAGAAAGCGGGGGGGGTCCCACACACCAGGACGGCACCAGGATGAATTCTGTCTGTCTGAGAATGTGTTGATTTGCTCCCATGATATCTCTCTACTTCTGTTTGGTTTTGTTTTTGGGTTTTTTTGGGGGGGGGGGGGCGCAGAGACAGAACTCTCAAACGAGAGAAGAAGAAAAACAACAACAGAAGTGGTGTGTGTTTCCCCCTCTGTGTTTACGCGGTTGTCCCCGTGATTTTGGTCAGGCCGGGGTCACTGTTTTGCACATCTCAGGCCCCGCGGGACTCCCCCCCCCGCTCGGAGAGAGGGACCGATGACTCTGCGTTTAATGCGGCTGACACAGGCACTGTCTCTCACAGGGGTGTGTGTGACTGTGGCTGAGGGCCCAAGGCTTCTGGGGGCCAGAACGCAAACCTTCCCCACTCTGGAAGGCCAACGTAGGGTCGACTCCATTTCATTTCGTTCGGTGCAGGAATTGACTGCAAATTCAGTTTGTGAACTTCAAAATGGCTGTCAGGTTTCACAAGGATTTTTCAATGAGCCTTTTAAGTTAATTTCCCAAACTGACTGAACCTAGGTGGAGTTGAGTCTCATCATGTAGGGATGGTCTGCCATTTCTGAAAAATGTTTTTTAATAAACGTCAAACAGCTACAGATAAGGCAGAATGTTGAACTGCACCTTCGATATGATCATTACATCAGTCCCTCTCCGAGCGGGGGAGTCCCATGGGCCCTGCCTGAGACGTACAAAACAGCGACCCCGGCCTGACCAAAATCACGGGAACAACCGCGTAAACACAGAGGGAAAACACACACCACTTCTGTTGTTGTTTTTCTTCATTTCTTGGAGAGTTATGTCTTTGCTGCCCCCCCCCCCCACAAAAACCACAAGGATACAGTCATGAAGCAAAAAACTTTTTTTTTGCCTCCCTTTCCCTGTTGTGTGTGTTTGTTTGCGGTTTCCTGTTGAGCTGTGGTGGCGCAACAGGCTAAGACACAGCGAACCTTGCTGTTGAAGTTCAGGTCCTTGCTCTTGAAGTTCAGATTCTTGCTGTTGAAATTCAGATCCCGGTCCTTGCTGTTGAAGTTCAGGTCCTTGCTGTTGAAGTTCAGGTCCTTGCTGTTGAAGTTCAGGTCCTGAAGTTCAGGTCCTTGCAGTTGCACAAGGACCGCAGCTCTCTGTGTGCTAGCTGGGTTTGCCCGATCGCCTCAGAGTCACGGTCGTGGTTGTAGACGATGTGGCAACGAGAAGGCGTGTCGCTCTCCAGATTGTTAGCTGCTTTTGGGGCAGCCTGTAGCGTAGTGGTTAAGGTAAATGACTGGGACACCCAAGGTCGGTAGTTCTAATCCTGGTGTAGCCACAATAAGATCCACACAGCCGTTGGGCCCTTGAGCAAGGCCCTTAACCCTGCATTGCTCCAGGGGAGGATTGTCTCCTGCTTTGTCTAATCAACTGTATGTCGCTCTGGATAAGAGCGTCTGCCAAATGCCAATAATGTGCGTCTGTCTGTTTGAGGAGCTGCAGCGTTGTGCCACAGATCTGATCCTCCTGCAACATAACCTCTGCCTCATTCTACTGTCGGGTGGCCCTTGGCATACAACAAATGTTGTTTGCCAAAAATGAAATCAACTGAAAAAACTGTGATGTTCAACTGTCAACTGTCAACATGTCGCCATGGTTACCACCTGCACCCATCATCCCACCTGTTGAGGCTCTATAAATAACCCCCTAAAATAATGTAGGGGGGGGGGCAGGTTGTCTCATTCTGTGCATGTGGGTATGAACTCTGACCTCAGGTCACCCCTCACCCCCCAAAAAATAAAAAATAAACAGAG
>NC_083774.1:7510243-7527743 GCF_963514075.1 Conger conger | reverse complement strand
ACACAGCAGGTTTTAGTGTCTCGAGGCTTTCTCTAGGACGACCAGCCCAGTTCCCAACGGGCCGGACCTCTTGGACCAGATCCAGTGAAATTTTGCTGGGGGGGAGAGAGTGGGTGGGTTTTGGGTTGGGAGGGGGGAGGGGGTGGATTTTGGGGTGGGTTTTGGGTTGGGGGGGAAAGAGGGGGTTCATCCTAGTTCAGCTAGTGCACTCCCTCACCCCCTGTCTCGCTGCCTCCCTGAAACAGGGCCCCAATCTCTTCATCTGATCAACAGAAGGCTGTGTGTGTGTGTGCCTGTGAGTGTGTATGTGTATGTGTGCGTGTATGTGTGCGTGTGCGTGTGCCTGTCCGTGTGCGTGTCCGTGTTTGGGGTCCTCCCCAGTATTCCTCCGGTCACAGTCACGTATAGCCTGGCTACATCTTCTCCAGGCAGAAAACTTTTGCTTCACAACTGAATGTAGCTGGGCTTTCACCTCACCCCTGAGGGTGCTTGTTTTGGTCAGAAGTCTTTTCCCCCGTGTCGGTACACACTGTTCTGCTTCCCGGGTGCATCCGTCACATTCCCGAATGTGCATCCCGCACATTCCCACTCCCACTCAGCTGTGTGTGTGTGTGTGTGTGTGTGTGTGTGTGCGTGTGTGCGTGTGCGTGTGCGTGTGCGTGTGTGTGTGTGCCTGAGTGTGTGTGCACGCGTGCGCGTGTGAGTGTGTGTGTGTGTGTGTGTGTGTGTGTGTGTGTGTGTGCTTGTGCCTGAGTGCGTGTGCGTGTGTGCACACGTGCGCGTGTGTGTGTGTGCGCGTGCGCGTGCGCATGCACGTGTGTGCGTGTGCCTGAGTGCGTGAGTGTGTGTGCGCGTGCGCGTGTGAGTGTGTGTGTGTGTGCGCGTGTGCATGCACGTGTGTGTGTGTGTGTGTGTGTGTGGCGTGTGTGTGTGCGTGTGTGTGTGTGTGTGTGTGTGTGTGTGTGTGTGTGTGTGCTTGTGCCTGAGTGCGTGTGCGTGTGTGCACACGTGCGCGTGTGTGTGTGCGCGTGCGCGTGCGCATGCACGTGTGTGCGTGTGCCTGAGTGCGTGAGTGTGTGTGCGCGTGCGCGTGTGAGTGTGTGTGTGTGTGCGCGTGTGCATGCACGTGTGTGTGTGTGTGTGTGTGTGTGCGTGTGTGTGTGCGTGTGTGTGTGTGTGTGTGTGTGTGTGTGTGTGTGTGTGTGTGTGTGTGCGTGTGTGTGTAGGACCGTAGGGTGCATCTGTTGCGTTCCCGCAGGAGAGTGTTGCCTGCTCCCACACAGCTGTCCATGCGGTCGGCATTCCTGCCAGACCACCTGACCACCCTGGCGCCAGCGCCACCTGCTGCCCAGGGCAGATGCTGCAGCTCCACTTACACACACACACACACACACACACACACACTTACACACTTACACATTTACAAACACACACACACACACACACACTTACACACTTACACATTTACAAACACACACACACACACACTTAGGCACACACACACACACACACACTTAGGCACACACACACACACACACTTATACATTTACATACACACACACGTACAGATTTACATACACACACAGACACTCTCACATACACATACACTAACACAATTGCACAAACACACACACACACTTACACACACAATTACATGCACACACACACACACACACACACTCACACTTAGGTATCTTACCCAGGGACACTTCAACGCGCCTAGGGCGGGATCAAACCTGCAACCCTCTGACTGCCAGACAACCATTCCTATTAATTAAGCATGAAATTAACTTACATTAGTTCATTACATTAGCTAATTAGCTACTAAATTATGTATTAGCTGCGGTACATTAATATTTATACATCCGCCAACCTATAATCAGTTAACCATTAGCAAATACATTAACTTTTTCATTTGAATATGAATTGGCATGAACTAAAGCCATTGATAACATGGATTAATAATGTCAGTATATTTCTCAGTAGCTGGTTCAACTTCATTAGTCACCTTATTGTAAGGTGTGAGCGATATTTCTTACATGTACAGAGGGGAAAGGCTGTTGCCGACAGGGCCGGCGAAGTGCCTGGTACTGACTCTGCCAGATTAAGAGCTCAGGATTTCACCCTGTGATAAGAACATAGGAATGAGCAGATGTAATGTAGTTAACAGGCTAGCCAGCCCAGCGAGGCTCCCCGTTTACCTGCTGCCCTGCGTTCAGCTCTGACCTCATCGCCCCGAGGGTCTCAGCCAGAACACCACCTGGCGCACTCCTCCACAGCTGTCCCGGTCTGGAGAAACACCTCATTACTAACCGCTGTGTGCTGCAGGACCGTTTCTAAAACCATTTTGCTCCTTTAGACAGGATGGTCAGGAAGAATAGGCCCTGTAAGTGGGGCAGCATTGGTTCAGGCGGTGAGGTCAGTCATCAGCCGGAGGGTTGCTGGTGCGATCCCACCCTGAGTGTGTCGAAGTGTCCCTGAGCAAGACATCTAAGCCCCAAAAATGCCCCTGATGAGCTGCTTGGTGCCTTGCATGTCAGCCAATCAGTTTTGGTGTCTTGAGTGGGTGAATGAGAAGCATCAATTGTGCAGCGCTTTGGATGAAGGCGCGATATAAGTTCCAACCATTTACCATTTAAGTTCTCAGTTTTAAAGTTCAAATTGTCTGTTTAAATGGTGTTTTGTTGACTCTCACTGTCTCTGGACGTGCGGTTGTTGTGTGTCTCTGGACGTGCGGTTGTTGTGTGTCTCTGGACGTGCGGTTGTTGTGTGTCTCTGGACGTGCGGTTGTTGTGTGTCTCTGGACGTGCGGTTGTTGTGTGTCTCTGGACGTGTGGTTGTTGTGTGTCTCTGGACGTGCGGTTGTTGTGTGACTGTGGACGTGCGGTTGTTGTGTGTCTCTGGACGTGCGGTTGTTGTGTGTCTCTGGACGTGCGGTTGTTGTGTGTCTCTGGACGTGCGGTTGTTGTGTGTCTCTGGACGTGCGGTTGTTGTGTGACTCTGGATGTGCGGTTGTTGTGTGTCTCTGGATGTGCGGTTGTTGTGTGTCTCTGGATGTGCGGTTGTTGTGTGTCTCTGGACGTGCGGTTGTTGTGTGTCTCTGGACGTGCGGTTGTTGTGTGTCTCTGGACGTGCGGTTGTTGTGTGTCTCTGGACGTGCGGTTGTTGTGTGTCTCTGGACGTGCGGTTGTTGTGTGTCTCTGGACGTGCGGTTGTTGTGTGTCTCTGGACGTGCGGTTGTTGTGTGTCTCTGGACGTGCGGTTGTTGTGTGTCTCTGGACGTGTGGTTGTTGTGTGTCTCTGGACGTGCGGTTGTTGTGTGTCTCTGGACGTGTGGTTGTTGTGTGTCTCTGGACGTGCGGTTGTTGTGTGTCTCTGGACGTGCGGTTGTTGTGTGTCTCTGGACGTGCGGTTGTTGTGTGTCTCTGGACGTGTGGTTGTTGTGTGTCTCTGGACGTGCGGTTGTTGTGTGTCTCTGGACGTGCGGTTGTTGTGTGTCTCTGGATGTGCGGTTGTTGTGTGACTGTGGCTCGCCCGGCTTGTGTGAACCTGACACGCGCAACGGCGTTCCCGGAAGGGAAAATCCGTTTTTCCCCACGCTCCGTGTTCGGCTTGGCTCCGACCCGCAGGGCCAGCCGGGTGGTCCAGGTGCTGCGGAACCGTTCAGGGGACACGTTCGCATGTTCAGAACCGGCCCATAAAATTATGTAAGAAAAGGGGAAAAAGGAGTTGAGTTGGAGAGGAGTTGGCTTTCTTGTGTAGTTCAGAGTCTGGCCCCCTTCCGGTGATCCCATACGGGGTTCTGATCCGGTCTGCTTCCCCAGGAGGCAGCGTCACTCATGGGCTCGGGGGTTCTGATCCAGTCCGGGAGATGTCCGTCAGCGGGTGGTCTTTGATCCGTTGTTCCTCGTCTGGTACCTGCTGTTGAGTTGCTGAGGTGCGCGAAAACATGCATTTCCATTTATTTCTCCGGTTTTGGCCGCTGCCAACTGCGCCGTAAAATGTTTCGTGTTCGTTCAACTTTTACTGAGTTTATACGAGTCCGCAGGGAGAAAATGTTCTCTGACAGAGTCAGAATCTGTGGATTTAACACTGAAATGTTTCCAGCGTGTCTGCGGGTCTTAAGCTTGGCGGTCGGTGTTCTGATACAGTAGGGCTCGCGTTTTAACGCGTGTGCCAAACGTGCATCCTGTTGTTTCTGTAGATAAAAGCACTTCAGGGGGAAAGTTGTTGAGTTTATGTCTTTAAGGGTCTTAGTCACGGGGCCAGTAAGACCAGGCTGGGTCCTGGCCCTTTAAGTGTCAGGATATGCAGGTTAATTGAATAAGAGGACTGTAAACTCCGGGACCAGAGGAAGGAAGTGCTTTTAAAAGCGCTTCAGGATTACGTTTGTATGATTTTTAAACGTCTGAGAATGCTGTGGTTTTTTCCTGTTAAACGGACATGTCGCCCTCAGCGACCAGTGCGAGATAAGACGGAGAGAGAGAAGGCCCAAGAAGCAAAAATCACCAAAAAGGCAAAAAAAAAGTTTCAATCACATGCAAGGATGAAGGGACATAGGCAGATAGAGTACATGCAGACACCTGTGTGCACACATACTGCATGCACATGCATGTCCATACACACACATTCACATACATGTGCACACGCACCCATGCCTGCAGGCACACACATACACACACTCACACACACACTGGTCCCCATCACACTGGTCTTTTCATTACATTACATTACATTATTGGCATTTGGCAGACGCTCTTATCCAGAGCGACGTACAACAAAGTGCATACCCATAACCAGGGATAAGTTCGCTGAAAGACCCTAGAGGTAAGTACAATTTCAACTGCTACCTGTACAACAAAGATAAGGACAAGGGCCATTTTTTTTTTTTTTTTTTTTTTTTTGAACAAACAAACAAACAGAGCAAAAGTCACCAAAGTTAACTATCCAAACACTGCTTACCTAGCCAACTAAAAATACCGATACACACTTTTCAGCTTTCTGTAAAAGCCAGGAGCAAAAGATCTGCAGGATTCTGTTTTAAGTTCGTATCCAGTGGTAACACTAGGAACCGATCCTGTTCTTGTGTCCATCCCCATAAGAACCGCTCCATCCCCATAAGAACCGCTCCCTTGCTGCCAATTTTCCAGCTCAGTCTGAAGACTCATCTCTTCACGCTGTACCTCCTCACTCTTTAGGAGTCCCCTAACCTATTGTCACTTGTTTTTCCACCTGTCTATCTTTACCCCCTTGTATTTTCTACCTTAATGTAGGACACATCTGTAGTACCTTGTGTACTGGACTTATGTTCATGGACTTAAACCCAATCCTATATTACATTACATTATTGGCATTTGGCAGACGCTCTTATCCAGAGCGACGTACAGTTGATTAGACTAAGGAGGAGACAATCCTCCCCTGGAGCAATGCAGGGTTAAGGGCCTTGCTCAAGGGCCCAACGGCTGTGCAGATCTCATTGTGGCTACCACCACCGATTAGAACCCCCGACCTTGCGTGTCCCAGTCATTTACCTTAACCACTACGCTACAGGCCGCCCCTATATACATTGTACCTCATCTGACTTGCTAGGTTGTTTGTGCGAGGACCTCGATAGGCACTGCTCTGTGCATCGCTCTGGATAAAAGCCTCTGCTGAATGAGACGACCCTGTCCCTCCACTGCAAACTCCCAGAATGCCTCTCTGCGCGTCTCTGCGTGTGCGTGGAGCGGGCCCCAGCTCCGCCCCCGGAGCCCACAGGAGGCCTGTAAGGAGCCCCAGATGAGCTTTAGCGGCAGCTGGGAGAAACGAGAGAGAGGGGAAACATTTGGTGAAGATCTGCGTGTGTCTGCCGTGCCTCCCCCCCCGTCCCCCCCCCCCAGTCCCTCCCCAGCCAGACGGCGCGGTGGTCAGCCCCGGCCCTCCCGCCCCCGCTGCGCCTCCTGCTTCCCATTTCATCCACAGCCACATATTTGTGTTGTTGGATCAACGGCGAGAGGCTTAATCAGTCACGTTAGCACGTTAGCATGTGCTTGGAGGTGTTCCATGACTCACTTTGGAGCGGGGCATGGCCGGTTTTCCCGGAATGGGAATGGGAATAGGGGTGGAAATGGGGGTGTGTGGGAGGGGGGGGGCGGTTGTCCTTGATTGCTCACAGCTTATCAGGGGCAGCCAGGCTAGGAAAGATGTAGTCTCTGTGTTCAGTCTCACTTTCCTGTGAAGCAGACCTCTCCTCCCACCTCCTTAGTCTCTCTCCCATTACACTGCACTGCAGGCATTTAGCGGACGCTCTTATCCAGAGCCACGTACAACACAACGTGCATAAGCAGGGACGCGTGCGCTGAAAACCCTGGAGGGAAGTGCCAAGTGATGGAAGATCACCACACAGATAAGAACGTGGACCCTGTCGAGTAACTTGTGGAGAAAAACAAACAAACAAACAAACAACCAGCAGCTGCAATAAAACAGCCCTGGCCAACATGAAGCCAGCAGTTATAATAACACAAGTATACACAAGTATGGTAATGTAACTGTGATGAACGACTTCCATGGAACTAAATGAGTTAGACGTTACAGGGAGGTAGGGAGAGGTGGGGGGAGGTGCAGCCTGATGAGAAGAGTCTTCAGTCTGCGCTTGACGGTGGGCAGAGTCCCTGCTGACCTCTACGGGGAGGTCATTCCACCGCTGTCGTGACCAGGAAGTGCAGGTGTGATGAGCGGGAAGCGGCAGGCGTCCTGAGGTGTCAGAACGGAGAGGCGTGTAGGGTCAGGTGAGCTTTTGGAGTGGGAATGTGGGAATGTCAAATATGACGTCTGTGTACCACATCTATGTTTCCAGACACTCAAAGTGCTTAACAGCGATAAAGTGAACTCACCTCGACCGCCACCAATGTGCTGCACCCACCTGGGTGATGCATGGCGGCCATTTTGTGCCAGAACACTCGCCACACACCAGCTGAGGCGGAGAGGGCGAGAACATTTGAATCAGGGGCTGATTAGGTGACAGGCTGAAAGTGCTGTTAATTGTCGGGCGGGCAGTCGGAGAGGTTGCCAGGGTAACAGTAGTGCCGTACGTCGGGGGAAAGGCAGCAGTAACGGTGTAGGCCGGGAGGCCCCGGCGGCAGGCCGAACGCCGGGCCCACAGCTCTGCCGACGGTGTGCCGCAGAGACCCGCGGCGTGTTGCTGAATCCCCACCGCCGCAGATTTAGGCTTGGAAACGGTTGCCTGTGAAGTTGGCGCCGTGTTTGATTTGCGCTCGGAGGGGTTAGCGGTATTCCAGCGTTTCCATTTGGCCTAACGGCCAGCTTTAGAGTTGCCAATGAGAAGCCGGGGAATTGCAAAGGAGGAGTTGCACAGTACATACATATGCTGTAGTACTGTGCGGAAGTCGGAGACTGCCTTTTCATTCACTCAGTTTCCAGTCAAATCAGCCTTTCAGTGCCAGATTTTCAGTGTTGGACAATAATGCTATAATGCACTTTAACAGTGCTTTAACATAGCAGAAAACCCTCCATCACTACCTACCCCATTAAATCTATCAGTACTTGTTCACTTCTTTTTTTTTTTCTTCCAGCCGACCATGACTAGTCTTCCATCCTTCCAATCAAACAAGCTTGGGGCTGTGTCCTTCCAAGAAACGTCAGCAAAAGTGACTGAGTTCACAAAACTGTGGTATTGCTACTTGGTCAGTTATCTGATTATTCTACATGAGTTCAAGTTTTCATCGATGTGATCACTCTAGCACTTGGAACCGTACTTCCCTCTGGGGTTTTCTGCACTCCCTGGCTCTGATTTTCACTTTATTGAACGTCGCTCTGGATAAGAGCTTCTGCTAAATGACTCTAATGTTATGTAAGTGTCAGTGATGTGTTAGAACCCGTTGCCTTCAAAAGTGACACTAACATTCAAACAAACAACTACCCAAACACGCCTTAGCCGCCTTGCGGATGTTTGCAGTTGCATAACAACATCTGGAGTCGGTAATTGCCTTTGAAGGCACCACGAATGCCAATGAGGATATAAATACAGATCATAACATCTCATCCAATACCGTTTGGACAACATTCGATCGGGAGCAAATTCATTCTCCAACAACATAATGACCCCAAGAAGACCAAGCTGCTGGTGTTCTCAGAACAATGGACCTGGCCACCCCAGAGTCCAGAGCTCGGCATCATCGAGTGTGGTCGGGATTACTTGGATCGAGAGAAGCAGAAAACGCAACCAGCTTTTGAGACCGATCTTTTGAAGTGTTTACAGGAAGCATGGAAAAATATCCCTGCAGATTTCGGAAAGAATGGGAGCTGTAATAAGGCAAAGGGGGTGACACACTGAACATGGAAAGATTTGATATTGGACATAGTTGTGGCGGTTTTTTTTGGTGTAATTTTCTGTTAAATATATATTTGATGCATTATTTTCTGACACTGAAAAATAAATAATTTGCACTTAATGGCTGTTTTCACTGGAAAGTAAAGAAAATAAAGGGTGGTCTCGGACGTTTGCGTAGTTGCCTCTCTGAAAGACCCCCTTTTATTTTATTTTTGTGGTGGTGGGGGGGGAGGGGGGGGGGGTGTTGGCTTAAGCAATTCCAACTCCAGTTCCAAACCCACTCTGGAGTTGCTATCCGTGACTGGCAATTGAAGGCATTTTCCAACTGAAGCGCTCTCGGATAAGTTTCTCGTATGTTGTTCCTTGACAACAAAAAAAAGAACATAGAGCGTGGAGATGCCTTCCGGGACAGTTTAGAGGCCCGTTGGCTAATTGCTAAATTGCTAATTGCGGGTATAAATTGGCCATTGGACAGGCCTGCTGTGGCTGAGTCCAGGGCACGCTGTTGGTTCAGCTGGAATGCTCTTCCCCGCTCCAGGTGATCTCTGAGTGGCACTTTGACGTAAATGCGCACTAAAATTTGGTGAGCCGCAAAACTTTCCTTTAAACTCATCGTTGATCTCGACCCGTTGTGTGCAAATGACAGGACTCTCCGATTGCCAAGTAACGCTGGGCTTCTTCGTATTACACCATAAATTATCTGTAAGACAAAGAATCCCTTTTAATCGCTAAGTACAGTAGCATGCACCACTATTATCTAGCGTGTTAGCTTTCTGAATAACCAGCAATAACAAAACTTGCACTTGAAGCTTGTTTACAGGTTGATCAATGCTTAAAGGAAAGTTCTGTGGCCCACCAGTTGTGAGCTCACAAGATGGCACTATTCACATCGCACGTCCTTCTCTTGAATGGTAAATGGCTGGCATTTATAATAGCGCCTTTATCCAAAGTGCTGTACAATTGATGCTTCTCATTCACCCATTCACACACACACTCACACACCAGCGGCGATTGGCTGCCATGCAAGGCACCGACCAGCTCGTCAGGAGAATTTTGGGGTTAGGCGTCTTGCTCAGGGACACTTCGACCCAGCCCGGACGGGATCGAACCGGCAACCCTCCGACTGCCAGACAACTGCTCTAACCACCTGAGCTAATGTCCCCCCCCAAGCCAATGAAGTTGGCCCCCCCAGGAGCCGAAACAGTCCCCTGAACGAGCTGGCAGTGGAGGAGAACTAGGGCTGAGTTCATGGGGGGGGGGGGGGGGGGGCACAGGCACGGGAGAGGGGGGAGGGGGGCACAGGCACGGGAGAGGGGGGGAGGAGAGAAGCTGTTGAACAGAATAGCGGTGGAATCCTACGTCAGCATTAGCAATTACTTCCCCTTCTCCACTCGTTTTTTCCCCCACGTACATGCGTACACGCTAGCAGCCCATGTCAAAGACCTATTATCCTAACAAGGATCCCACTGTCTGCCCGACTGTGGAAAACCTGATGTGCCCAGGGCCGTTTTCTCAGTAAAGTTATGTAAATACACATGATAAAATAGAATCGCTTCCCCGTTGAACCCCAGGCATATTTTTGGCTGAGAACAGATCCTGGGTTTATTCCATCAGGGGGGGAAAGAAAAACGTTATGGGCTTCAGCGGCGGGGGAAAATGTAGCCGGGCTGAGACGCAGGACCCGGGGCGGGTGGGGCTGAATCTGCTGTGATTTTTAATGCTCTTGATTGCCATTTAATTGGAAAGGGGAAAAAATCTGAACACACAGCGTTTTGTTCGAGCCGAGCGTATGAGTGTAGACGGAAGAACAGCGCTCTTGTTTGCTCAAAATAATTCTGAAAAACGTTTCAACTTTTGTTTACTGACCGCAGGCCAGCAATACAGGTAGTCCAAAGTACAGGATTACCAATATTCATTGCATAACATTATAGTCGTTTAGCAGACGCTCTTATCCAGAGCGACGTACAATAAAGTGCAGAACCAGGGACTAGTGCGCTGAAAACCCTTGAGGGACAGTTCCGAGTGCTAGAGCGGTTGCAGACAACTTGAACCCTTGTAGAATAATCAGATAAATTACCAAGTAGCAATACCACAGTTACTCACCAAATGAATATGACCGTAAATAGCTGTGCTTATTGTTAGTTACTGAGAATACTGTCTGTGACTGTGTTTTGCCTTTGAACCGGCAAGATAAACAACAATAGCATTAGCTGCATGACTGAGATGGGTTGTGGTGTCTTTGTGTTTAAAGGGGCATCCCCACATTAATGGTCCTGTGTAAACATGGATGTGGTTTAGAAGTGAACTGACCTTTTTGCAAGCCAAACAAGGAAAGCTGAGTCGTGCGGTCTTCAGGCCAAATGTAGGAAATTACAGTCAGGCCACACAACGATGTAACGATCACAACGGTAATAAACAGCAAGTAATTTACTTGCAATTAAATCACTCCTCGCTCCACATCTGCCGTTAAGTGTCTCCGTGTCATGGTGACTTTGCGGTGTCTAAATTGCAAAGTTATTCCTGTGGTAGTTTTTTTTGACGGTTAAGCTCCATTTCCAACGTAGGACTTTTGCTCTACACAAACCACATTTTACATACTATTGATCTGGACTGAAAATACGTTTGTTGATTGAATAATAAATGAAAGCCATCTGCACATGAGCTCATTTGACTTGCCGGTTGCACATTTCCTACATAAGTGCATAATATTCTTTATAGTTGTGTGGTATAAAAAACTGTTTCATGGATATAATCCATTGTCAGATTAATCTACAGGGCCCAAGTCCTTATCTCTGTTGTATTTTTAACGCTTGGAGCTGTACTTCTCTCTAGGGTCTTTCAGTGCACTTGTCCCTGGTTCAGATTCACACTTTGTTGTATGTCGCTCTGGATAAGTGTGTCTGCCGAATGCCTGTAATGTAAAGTAATGTAACGTAATATACATCTTGCAGGCCTGGTTGTCTCTGCTGTTGGCTGTTCAGTTGACCTACTCGGTTAAACAAAGGTGAAATCAGTAACAGTGCCCAGAACAGAAGGCCCTGGTAGCAACAACAACACAGTGTTGCTCACATTATCATAGATTATGATTTGTGCCACTTGATTCAGTTTAAGACTTTTTTTACATTATATTATTGGCAGATGCTCTTATCCAGAGCGACATACAATTGATGAGACTAAGCAGGAGACAATCCTCCCCTAGAGCAATGCAGGGTTAAGGGCCTTGCTCAAGGGGCCAACGGCTGTGCGGATCTTATTGCGGCTACACCGGGGATCGAACCACTGACCTTGCGTGTTCCCGTCATTTACCTTAACCACTACGCTACAGGCCGCCCCTTTTCTTTGTCATCAGAACACAGCGTTCATCTGAAAGTTCCCCATAAAATAAGAAGAACATTTTTCTTGTTGATGCTCCCAATTATTATTCTCAAAAGCATAAGTGCGGTAATAAAACAAATGCGTTGAACATTGCATAATATAATATCTGCCTGAACTACGCGTCTAAAAGTGACAGATGAATCATGAACGAGCTGAACTATAGGCAGCTTTCAGTGTCTCAGACACAGAACATTGTGCTCTGTGTTCTTCATGATACAATCATCACTTCTGGTAACTGTGATGGAACCTGTCTGGGGGTAGAGGGAGAAACGGAGTGGGGAGGGGGCGGTGGAACTGTTTTTGGGGGGCCCGGGCGATGTTACTCATAAAGGAACATCCATTCCTCACCGTGGGCTTGTTCCAGTCGCATGTTTTTCTCCCCTTTTCTTTCTTTTCCTTGCTCCTGACCAGGAAATCGATCGAGGCCCGGCATCTTTAAAGACATTCCAAGATACCCTTAAATGGTCCCTCTATGACCTAGAAGTAGAAGTTAGGAGCTCCCAGTCTTTCCTTTGAGCAAGAAAACATGAGCATCATATTTTTTCGGAAAAGCCCAACGTATAAATGTTCGACCTGCGGATCCACCTCTCCCCCATCTGCCACGGCAGTAACTGACGCGGCTTCAAACTGACGTTTGAAAGAACATTCCATTCGCCTAATTTACATTTTCTGGACTTGCCTTCTTTCTCTTGCCACTTTTTCCTAGCCTCTCCCGATGGGTGGAGCTCGGAGTAGATAAAACAGCAAGAAAAAGGAAAGAGAAGAGAAAGATAAGGGATGGGAACGAGCCCCGCGTTCTCCTCTCCTGCTGCAGTTGTAAAGCCGTAAAGCTGCTACCGTTGTAAAGCCGTGCTGACTCACAGGGACCGCTGTTTTTGTGCGTCTGGCTTCCAGAGCCTCGGGAGAACTTTCCCTCCAGGGACCACTGTCGAAGGTTTATCAGCATGATGTCACTTCCTCTAACAGCTGAAGGCATGAGAGCAAGTGTCTCAGACAGTCTGGTAATATGTTTTTGTGATTTCCCTGCTGAGCTCATGCTAGGTTTTGAAACAACTGGTTGGCCTGTTCAGACCAGCTCCGTACACAACATGTTTTGACCGGCTCAAGCTATGTTTTGAAACAGCTGGTAGCTGGTCATTTCCAGCTGGTCATAGCTGGATTGTATAGCAGGGTTCCTTACAGCCAGTTTCGGAAAATAAGGTGTGCAGACGAATAGATCACTTCAGGAATACACCAAAAACCAGCACATGGTGGCTCTCCAGGATTTGAGTTTACAGTCAGGGCCTTGCTGTAGGAAGTTTAGAGAGCGTAGCTAAGTCCCGATTGTGCCTGGTATTTCTCTTCTTTCCTTCTCCAGTTGAAATGTTCACGCTCCTTTGTGGTTGTGGGATTTTTCACGAATACGATATTTGGAGTGAGGAGAACGATCACTAACATGGTTTTTAAGAGACAAAGACACTTCTACAGTTTACCAGAAAAAATGTATTCAACAACAGCCAGACCCGGGTCAGATAATATATAATAATTGTTTTGAATTCAAATACTTTTGTGTGCCCAATTGATCCTGCTTGGTGCAATTGAGCCAACGAACAGGACCAGGAACGTGGGGTTTGCACATTTGTGGAGTATTTCATGGGCTCCAGACAAGCTCAGTAAAGCAGAGAAAGGCATTTCACCCATTCAGCACCATTCAGTCTGTTTAAATCTGTTCTGCCTCCTTCTGTACTGTATTGTTTTTTTTATTATTTTAACATAGGAGAAAAGATAACATCTGACAGGCATTTTTCTAAAGCTCTTCTTGATGTGTGTTTTTTGTGTCCCATGTCCAAGCAGATGTGCCCATTATTGAAACAGCCTGCAAATAATGGTTTCCAGCTCTGTCCTGTGCTTCCGTGGCTGTTGCTAGCACTGATAGCATGTTAAAACCATGCCGCTGACGTGCTAACAAGACTGATTATGCCCACTGGCAAAGATGCCTGACCTGACAGTGAGGTGTTTATGCACATGCATGTACCTTTGTCTGTACATGTGCTTATACGAGTGTTTGTGTGTGTCTGTGCATGTGTTTATATGAGTGTTTGTGTGTGTCTGTGCCTGTGCTTATATGAGTGTTTGAGTGTGTCTGTGAATGTGCTTATATGAGTGTTTGAGTGTGTCTGTGAATGTGCTTATATGGGTGTGTATGTGAGTGTGAATGTGCTCGTGAGTGTGTGTGTGTGTGTGTGTGTGTGTGTGTGTGAGTGAGTGAATGTCCTCATGAGTGAGTGTGTGTGTGTGTGTGTGTGAGTGAATGTGCTCATGAGTGAGTGTCTGTCTGTGTGTGTGTGTGTGTGTGTGTGTGTGTGTGTGTGTGAATGTCCTCATGAGTGTGTGTGTGTGTGTGTGAGAATGTGCCCATGAGTGAGTGTGTGTGTGTGTGTGTGTGTGTGTGTGTGCTCGTGAATGAGAGTGAGAGAGTAAGTGCTCATGAGTGTATGTGTGTGTGTGTGTATGTGCTCATAAGAGTGAGTGTGTGTGTGTGTGTGTGTGTGTGTGCTCATAAGAGTGAGTGAGTGTGTGTGTGTGTGTGTTATCCTGTGCTAAACAGTGTTTGACCTGCACTGTCCCCCCAGACCTGCTGATTTCCTGCTCACATCAGACGGACTTCCTGTTTGTGACAGTCCGCGCCTCACCTTGCCCTCACCTGCTTCCTGTCTGGCGCTGGGCACCTCAGGACGCTGCATTTCACTCCCTTCTCCATCCGTCTATTTTCTGACCCGCTCATTCCTGCTCAGGGTCAGTGCGGGCACTGGAGCCTATCCCAGCATGCATTGGGCCAATCTATCGCACGCACCACTCACTCACACACTCATACCTGCAGACAATTTAAATACAGTTTATCGTTAGCCGATGTGTGATCAGACAATGGCTAATGCTACATTGTCACCAAAATTCCATTATTGCTCAACTTTCATTTTGAACGCAGTCACCCCGTGAAAAGTACAAGCTAAGAACACGTTGCTGAGTCATTGCAAGCTCAAAACAAAGCCAGTTGATGACACTTTGCTGAAGATTATTACAGATGAGAACATTCTACAATACGGTTGTCATGACAATTGAAGCCAGAGATGGGGTCAAAGTTCACTACAATTTATGTCTCAGCGATGGGCAGAATGATGATAGCGATGACGTCAAACCATCCGTCGTTCTGGTGTGAACTGAAAGTTGTTGTGACCGACCCTCAAATGTGGTAATCGCTGGTGGCAACGATCACACATCGCTGGACTCTAAACTGGTCTTTTGTCTCTGCTGCATGTCTTTGGGAAGGACCCGGAGGAAAATCACACGGACACGGGAGAACACGCAGAAGGAACCTGGAGGGAAAGGGGCAGAACTGATGAACAAAACGGCAACAGTACCGTCTTTGAGGTCCAGTTTGATTTCTGCTTCAGATTACGATTCAGGGCCATGGTTTTGGAATCCATTCGTGGATTTCTGGATCCTGTTTTGGGGTCCTGTTCGTGGTCCAGTTTCTGAGGCGTAAGTGCTCCTTGTTGGGTGCATATTAGCAGTGGTTTTGGGTGAAGGTAGAGGTTGCCAGCTCCAGTATGTTGGTGTGGGTTAACCCCAGCTGCTGGTGAGGTGCCATGCCTGCGATGGTACGGTGTGTGTACAGTGTGGTGTGCGTGCGGTCCTCGTTCAGTGGATATTAACAGTACAGTACAGTGTGGTGTGTGTACACTTAAAACCATAATGTCCTTCAGAAACCACAACCTGACAGGTTGGTTTTGGCCAGGGAAGGGTAACGTGGGCTTGTTGGCGTGCGCAGAGACTGAGAAATGTGTTTAAAATGTCAGGCGCAGCAAGATGTGTGGTGCGGTCCGTAGGGCTGTGGATTCTTGCCGCGTGGACTGGGGTTTGATCCGGCGGGCCATGTTAGCTCAGGAGGAAAGAGTGGCCGTATGGCGGTCAGAGGGTTGCAGGTTCGATCCCCAGCACTGGCTATGGCGAAGTGTCCCTGAGCAAAATGCCTGACCTCTGACAAGCTGATTGGTGCCTTGCGTGGAAGACTTTGGCCATTGCTATATGCATGTGCATGTGTGATTGTGTGTGTGTGTGTGTGAATGAGAGGGATTTACTGTGAAGCACTTTGGATAAAAGTGCGATATAAATGCAGTCCATTTACCATTTTCTCCAAAAGAAAATATCCTCCTCTCCTCCACTCCTATCTGGAAGATAGCAAGGAGACCACTGGAGGAAAGGAGGAGGCCTTTTTTCGAGTATTGGGATGGACGCACCCTCGATCCGTTCCCCTCTCTGCTGCGTACCTGTGTGTATGGATCTCCTCTCTAAATGAGGAAGAAGAGGTGGGAATGTTAAAGAGGAACAATCTCCTCTTTAAAGGAGGAAGGAGAGGCCGTAGCTGCCCGGCTTTCATCGGGGGTCATCCTCAGTTCAGCATCGGGCTGCCATCTGCACATTTCGGGAAAGCGTTCCAGAGGAAGTTTTGGAAGGGGAGGGGAGGGGGCATGGAGTCCAGGAGGAAGGAGAAGGGAATGTGTCAGTTTCCTCGGGATCTGGTTAAAACCAGACACCAATGCCCCCGTTGCACTGCGCTGCGGGGCCAGCAATGAAAAACAGCCCTGCTGGTCTGGCAAACTAAGCAGTAGGTACACTTCAGTGGTAGAAAAAGCCATTGCTGGACCCACTGGGCCCTGTTTTTTATGTTGTGTTGTGTTGTGTTGTTTTATGTTTTGTGTTGTTTTGTGTTGTGTTGTGTTGTGTTGTTTTATGTTGTTTTATGTTTTGTGTTGTGTTGTGTTGTGTTGTTTTATGTTGTTTTATGTTATGTTATTTTTTGTGTTGTTTTGTGTTGTGTTGTGTTGTTTTATGTTGTGTTGTGTGGTCTTGTTTTAAGTTGTTTTATGTTTCGTTGTGTATAATCTGCCTGATGCTTCACTGTGATAAGTACGCAGGAACATTCTAAGTGCTGAATCATATCAGACTATATCTCAAACGATCAGAGTCCAAGAGGAACCGAATGTGCACTATTCGAGCAAAGTTTTTGTTTTGTTTACACTGGACATAATACATTGTGTAATAGGTGTATGTGCCAAATTCTTCAGAGACTGCTAAAACATTTTAAAATAATCCTGTGGATACCTGAAAACCGTCAGGTCACATTGCTCATGTAATGACTGCAAAAGTTTACAGTCATCCTAAAGAGGAGCATTTTTTCTGAATATTGGTGAAGAACAATGTTTTTTTTTTTCAGAATGGTCTGTGTACTGAGGACATTTTACTCATTAACAATGCTCATGCATGTACACTCAGTGAGCACTTTATTAGGTAGACCTGTACACCAGCTTGTTAATGCAAATATTTTATCAGCCAATCATGTGGCAGCAACTGAATGAATAAAAGCATTCATACGTGGTCAAGAGGTTCAGCTGTTTTTCAGACCAAATGTCAGTATGGGGGCAACATTAGCTCGGGAGATGAGAGCGGGAGGGTTGCGGGTTCGATCCCCCACCCTGGGTCTATCGAAGTGTGAGCTGAGCCCCCCAGATACCCAGCTCTCGGCGGGTTGATCGGTGCCCTGCATGACAGCCAGTCACCATCGGTGTGTGAGTGTGTGTGAGTGTGTGTGAATGGGTGAATGGGAGGCATTCTCTGTCAAGCACATTGGAAAAAAGCACTTTATACACGCAGTCCGTTGACCATTCATTTGCATCGCAGAATGAGACGGTGGATTGTGCTACTCTGTGTAACTCGTGGCTCTGGGGGAAACGCGCGCGCACACACACACACACACAC
>NC_083774.1:7492743-7505243 GCF_963514075.1 Conger conger | reverse complement strand
ATGTCAACAGTGCGCTTTCAGAACTTAAACACAGTTTCCTCTGTCCCCCCCTCAGAATACACCCCCCAACCCCTTCCCCAAAATCACACCCAAATCCCCCCCTCTAATTATCACGTCTCCGCAGTCCGTCAGCCTCACAGGGGGTGGAAAAACAGTGCGGGATCAAAGGCCCCCGAAGCAAACGGCCTAATTGAAATTAATGGTGCAGATGATATTGTTTTAACCTCTGTGGGGGCTGGGGGGGGCCCCTGGGTGGCTGGGAGAGCCAGGGGCCTGTGTGTTTGTTTTAACAGGCTGGATCTGGAGGAGGGGAAGGGGCGGTGGGGGTGGGCTTGTCCTTGCGTGACCCTCTCCTGCGTCCCCCGCGATGCACAGACCCCCAAAAACAGGGATTTGGAAAGGGGGGGGGGGGTGTTTTCACCTCACACTTTGGAAGGGCGAAACACATTTTTTAGTAAACAATCTCTCACACGTGAAAAAGCAAGGCCCGTGCCACAGCGATTAATCGGGCGAGTTGTGTGAACGTGAAGTTACGCGTGACGACTTATTTTAGGTTCGGCTCGTGCCGCCGACAACGCCGTCCAAGATGGCGGCCGACGGCGACGAGGCGTTCCCTTCCGCGCCGCAGACCCCTGACGTCACCCCGCGGAGACCGCCCTGGTTCTGTTCCGCGGGGGGTTTCCCCCGCCCCTCTGGAGGACAGGGCCCGCCTGGTGGAGGACAGGCTGACCCCGGCGGAGGTGAGCCCCCCCCCGTCGGGGCCCCGGCGCTGCCCGCCGCGGGGTCAGCAGCAGGCGAGTGTTTGTGTCCTCTCGCCGTCCTCCGAGAACGCAGCGGGGAGAGGAGGGAAATAAAGGAGCGTAAAAAAGAGAAGAGGAGTGCGCCGGGTGACTGAGGGCGGGAGCTGGTTCAGATCAGGCGCTGGAGCGGACCGGGCCCGTCCCGCTCGCCGCCGTGCGGTCAGAGGGCCTCTGGGAGCTCTTCTGGCGCTGCGCTGCGCTGTTTCAGATGTCGGGCTTGCTTTGCATTATGGGAGCTGTTTGAAGAGGCGAGCGCAAATGCTGTCCAGTGTGGATTCCTTCACCGCCACAAACTCCTCAGCTCTGAGATCTGAGCTCCATTCCGGCTGTCAGCAAGCAGACGCTGCATGTGTGTGTGCATGTGTGCCTGAGTGTGTGTGTGTGTGTGTGTGTGTGTGTGTGTGCCTGAGCGTGTGTGCATGTGTGCGTGCGTGTGTGTGTGTGTGTGTGTGCCTGAGTGTTTGTGTGTGTGTGTGTGTGTGTGTGTGTGTGTGTGCCTGAGCGTGTGTGTATGTGTGTGTGTGTGTTTGTGTGTGTGAGAGAGTGTGTGATTATGTGTGTGTTTGTGCATGAGCGTGTGTGTACATGTGCATAAGTGTGTTTGCACGTGTGTGTATGAGTGTGTGTGTGTGTACGTGCTTGTGTGTTTGAGTGTGTACATGTGCATGAGTGTGCATGTGTACGTGCACGTGCATGTGTGTTTGTGTTTGTGTCTGTTTGTGTGTGTACGTGCACGTGTGTGTGTGTGTGTGTGTGTGTGTGTGTGCATGAGTGCAAGACTTACCTCCCTAGAGCTGGTTATAACAACAGCGACAGACTTATCTCCCTAGACCTTGTTATAACGACAGGAAAAGGCATTTATAAGGCCGTTATACATTTATAAGCGTACAGTGACACAACAAGAGGGATACTTGATATGTCCTACATTGCACGTTGCTGTGGATCTGTTGAACTAATATCATGTGTTAGGGGTGTTCATTTCACTACTGAAACTCCATGGGACATCAAAGCATACAGTGCTCTACTTACTGGTGAGAATGGGCCATTTTGTCACTGAAGGTTTGTGAGCTGCCCCAAATCAAAGCCCTTTACAGTCTTTACACAAGCAGCCACAAATGGACTTTATCCAAATGGCTTTGCAATCGATGTGGCTTGAATGCCTACCTCCACTTGGAGCTCCTGTGGTAACCAACCCTGTTCCTGGAGATCTGCACAGCCACACTGCATTGTCATAAGACGCAAGATCTTCTTTTTTTTTTCCTTTCAAGAAGAAAATATTACCTTGTATGAAGTTATTGTTTGACAAGTGAAATGTCCTTATCCCATTGGCAAGTCTTGAAATGACTCAAGCTGTCTTGCCTCATTGGCAAAAGATTTGAAAAAAGTAAAATAAGTAAGATTTGAAACATTCTTGTTGAGATTGACTGTATTTTTTTTTATTTTTTTTTTGCAGTGCACTGCGGCACAGAGAAGGAAGAAAGGAAACGTGTTGTTTTGTCTCATTACTTTCAAGTGAAAGCAGATTGAGGGAGAGCATTTGGGATGGAGGGAGTGTGAGGAAAGATAACACTTTGCAATGCGTTCACATGAATTGGCATCGACTAATGATTCAATTTGTACAGCTTTGCTTATGTATTTGTACATCATTCATTAATGTTAACAACTACATTCGTTAATGTCAATTCATAAAAAAATACTGTTAATGGATTTGTTCATTGTTAACTAATTAAAAGTTTATCCTATGGTTTGCTAATGTACAGTACAGTAAAAAAAATTACAGTAACTGCGGCAAAATGCATTTCCCATACTGCCTGCTAAAATCTTCTGTGCAAGACCCACACCGGGACCTTTGACAAAGGGGCTTTCACACTGTCTGCATGAAAGATGAGCCCACTCGGTTTTGGTTATTCCTTTTGGTAAGCCCCGGCTTTGTCCTCCGCCAATATTTTGGGAAGCACGATTTAATGGCAAATGGACTTTATCCAAATGGCTTTGCAATCGATGTGGCTTGAATGCCTACCTCCACTTGGAGCTCCAGTGGTAACCAACCCTGTTCCTGGAGATCTGCATTACCACACTGTTGGTTTTAATGTCAGCACACCACAGCTCAGTACAGATCCTTGGCTATTGAATGAGGTGTGCTTTTTTGGTGTGACAGTCTCCAGATCGTCTCCTGGAGGCAGGCTGTTACTGTGATCCAGCGACAGCACCTCCACTCCATCCTGAAAGGCTTCGATCAACTATTACTCCCAAGTCATTTTAATTTTGCTTTAAACATTTTCCAAATTTGCTCCCCTCTGTCCCAGAACTCCTGCAGTGACATGGCAGTGTTGTTGTTTATTTTATTTTATTAATAATTAGAACGTTTGGAAGAATTGTTCACCTGTTATTTAACAAGCACGTGTTAAATCCTTGAATTGAGTCCAGAGGGAGTCTGGTCAAGTCACTTGCTTGAGGTGAGAACCCCGGACAGCCTCAAAGCATTCGTGGGCGAGTTGAAAACGGGTTCTTTTGTAGTGCTCCAAGGTTGTGACATGATGTCAGTTACAACTTCTGCAACTTCTCTTAAAAGTTTTGAACCTTTGTTCTAAATGTGTTTTAAATTTTGCATTATATCCACTTGAGCCTGTGTCATTTGAAGTTACTCAATCTTGTTTGAACATTTTGTGCTTTCTGGTGCTTCTGCTCTGAGCCGAGTCGAGATTTCGGCCGGGGGTTCGCGATGTTCTGAGATAACCCTAAGCTGAGCAGTTAAACCCTCTGGTGCACGACTCCCTATGCACTGCAGTATTCGGTGAGATGTTCATCCGGGTCCACAAATGACGTTATCAAGAGTTATGAAGACTCCATAAAACCCACCTGCCCTACCTTTGTTTGCAAGGCTCACATGGGATTTTGAATCCATGGGGTTGAACCCTGTTCTGTTATTTTGTTCCTTGGACTCTCACCTTTCTGCTTGAACACTCAGTGACACAGTGTACCAGTTAATCCCACAATTTCAACATTTATCTCGATGTTGATGTTTTCTTAAGTTCATATCTTTCACATTCTGCTGTAGACCTCTTCCAAGGCGAAATTAAAACCCGTTTCCCTGTCTGCTTTTTACTCCATTTGATTCTTTAGGAGACTTACTCTGGAAGATCATGGATCTCTTTCTCTCTCTCTCTTTCACCCTCTCTTGCTCTCTCTATCTCAGCTGAGTGCTGTATGTTGATTTGAAGGCCTTGTTTTGGGAATTTATGTATTATTTTGGAGGTTTGAGGAGAGGTTGGAGGGAAGTTGGGTCTGATGGGCGGTATATTATATCCATAATATGTAGGTATAGTAGAAGGGTCTTGTCTGTTTTATAAACAAACATCAAAACATCTCCTCTTCTTTCACCTTCCTGTCCCTTGAATTTCTTCTATCTCTCTCTCTGCAATGATATAGAATTAGGGGCTCATGCGATAAGCTTAATTTCCAAAAACACGAGAGAAGACATTGGTTGTGTTCCCCTGCATCAGAAAGGCAGCAGAGCAATACATGGGGTCTGTTCTCCATTCCCCATGTTCCCCTTTCTGAATTTTTCACAAAGCCCCAGAACCTTAGATGACTTCAAATGTCCTCCTCAGTTTTTAAAAATTGTGATTACAATATAATGACCGAAGCATAAAACAAAGGGTGCCTTTGAGTGAACCGGGAAAGATTGTGACGGATCATTTTTTTGTTTTGGTTACCCCGGACGGCACCACTAAAGTGATGGGTTAAACTGTCGCACAAAACACGGGGAATCCTGCACGGAGGTCCAGCTTGTTTTGATTAAACGTCGTACGGAGCTGGTTCTCATTAGAGTACTGGCAAACCCAAGGTGATTTCTTACTCTGTGAGAATCAGCAGAGGAGCAGAACTCAAAAACACTGCTGAAAGAACAATGGCTCTGCAAGAGAAACCATGCTTCAGTTACTCAGGATGTCCGTCCTGACAGCCCGGTGGGCCAACATGCCAAGCACACGCAACATGGGGGCATCACACCAAGCACACGCCAAGCACACGCAATATGGAGACATCACGCAAAACACACGCAATATGGGGGCTTCACGCCAAGCACACGCAACATGGCATCATGCCAAGCACACGCAACATGGCATCACGCAAAACACACGCAATATGGGGGCATCACGCCAAGCACATGCCAAGCACACGCAACATGGGGGCATCACGCCAAGCACACGCAACATGGAGGAATCACACCAAGCACACGCAATATGGAGACATCACACCAAGCACACGCCAAGCACACGCAATATGGGGGTGTCACGCCAAGCACATACAACATGGAGGAATCATGCCAAGCACACGCAACATGGGGGCATCACACGTCAAGCACATGCCAAGCACACACAACATGGGGGCATCATGCAAAGCACACGCAACATGGGGGCATCACACGTCAAGCACATGCCAAGCACACACAACATGGGGGCATCATGCAAAGCACACGCAACATGGGGGCATCACACCAAGCACACGAAACATGGAGGAATCACACCAAGCACACGCAATATGGAGACATCACACCAAGCACACGCCAAGCACACGCAATATGGGGGCGTCACGTCAAGCACATGCAACATGGGGGCATCATGCCAAGCACACACAACATGGAGGAATCATGCCAAGCACATTTACATGACATTATTGGCATTTGGCAGATGCTCTTATCCAGAGCGACGTACAGTTGATTAGACTAAGCAGGAGACAATCCTCCCCTGGAGCAATATGCAACATGGGCGCATCATGCGAAGAACATGCTATGCGGTGTCATCTGAGGTGAACTGGAAAAGCCAGGAGCTGAACGAATGCAGTCGTCCTCAAACTCACAATATCTTTTCCCTTCTGTCTCTGTGAAAAACTGGAGTTCTCTCGCAGTTGAGAGTTTTCTAGCGACTGCAGGATGTCGAACTGAATTTCCGTGCCATTAAGTTGTCCGTCACATTTTGGCATCTGAAACGAACACTGGTTTGGCACACCTGCAGGATGCCGTAACGCCCCGGCGTGTGTGACGCAAACCCAGTTTCTGTGTCATTAAAACTGCGTTTCATCTGAGCCGTTTCAGACGGCCACTGAATTGGGCCCGACCACAGAACTCCGTAATCCTCCATTCTGTCTCTGAAATCCTGTGCCATCAAATCATCTCTCACGTTTCTGCCGTTTCACACGAACACGGGGCTGGAATGCCCGCAAAATTTAGTAATGCAGCGTCGTGACGCAAAGCGAATTTCCGGGACAAATTGCCTTTTCTGTTTTGCCATTTTAGGAGCTGAAACTCTTTGACTCGAATGAGCACTCGTGTCTTTATCCACGTTTTATTTCACATTTTGATTCCATCGGTGGCGTGTTACGGATGGCGTGGGAGGTTTAACCTGTAACCGGATTGGCAGTTGGTCTTTCTCCACGGTGGCTCCTGATGAGGTTTCATCATATTTCATGTTTACAGCAATGATATATATATTTTTTTCTTTCAGCTTTTTAGCAAATCCATTTCATGGATAATCCATTGTGAGCGTTTGCCGTACATTCAGCTGAAGTGCTCAGTCAGGCCTAGCGTGGAGGTCACCCCACTCCTTCCAAAATGTCCATTCACACCTCATTTGTCTCTGCGAGAGCAAGTGGGGTTTCCAGGAGGGATTGCATTTCTTATCGGGAGAGGAACATTTCTTTGGAGGGGTTACGGTGGTTATTTATTCTGACTGGCTTGTTTCAGGGTGCTGTGGGGGCAGCGGGGAGGGGGGGGGGGGGGCTGAGAGAGAGAAAAGTACAAGAATATATCCTTGATGTGTTGGCCTGGTATTTGTACACAAGCATTCATAAACAAAAGCTAAATCAAATGTTCACAAGAAAGGCACTTATCAAAAAAAGTCAAGAATGGGTCAGATAGAAATCCCAAAGCGTACTCTCTCTCTCTCTCTCTTTCTCTCTTACTTTCTGCCTCTTTTGCTGTCTCTCTCCATGTGCCTGTCTTGTTACATATTTATTTATTGTAGAAAAATAGCGGACATCTTGCAGTACCTAACTGTTAATCACACCTGTTAATTAGGAGCACACCTGGTCAAATCAGCCTCTGCAGTTTTTTGATTGAGCAGCGGGATGTGGGGTTTTTTTGGTGGGGGGAATTGGACCGGCATGTTGTACAGTATCCCAGAATACAAATGAACTTGGTTCCTCACACGAGTATAAAACAAGCTAGAATAAAACATTTTGCGCTCACCTTGGCAGGGCAGAGAGAGAGGGAGACCGTGAACCTGGCGTACCCTCACACAGGAAACGGGAGTGAGTGGGGGGTGGGTTCGGGTGATTCTGGAGATGAGAACACTGTTTTGTCTGAGTCGGGTCACCCCTCTCCTGAAATTCCTGAGAAGGACGACCTGCAGAGGGGTAGAAGGCCTGGAACCCGATGCTCTTGTTTTTCCCGTGGAATGCCACAACCCCTTCGGGACGGGGATCATCTCTCCGGGCTGCTGGCCCTCGTCCGTCTCTGTGTGTTCAACCCAGTTATTGAATTGCAAATTACCTGCAAAATTCTGAGAATTTTTCAGTTCAAGAACTGAATTGGGAATCATTTTTTGATGTTCCTTGTCAATCTCCTTGTCTGTGGCCCTGCCTCGACCCTCAGACCTCTGCAGTTCATCCAGAAAGAGACTGCTTATTATGGTGGCAGGCTATTAAGCAGTTATCAAAGCCATGGTGATAGCTTATTGGGCAGTTATCAAAGCCTTGGTGATAGCTTATTGGGCAGTTATCAAAGCCATGGTGATAGCTTATTGGGCAGTTATCAAAGCCATGGTGATAGCTTATTGGGCAGTTATCTAAGCTGCGCTGGCAGACTGTTGGTCAGTTATCAAAGCCATTGTGATAGCTTATTGGGCAGTTATCTAAGCCTTGGTGATAGCTTATTGGGCAGTTATCTAAGCCTTGGTGATAGCTTATTGGGCAGTTATCTAAGCCTTGGTGATAGCTTATTGGGCAGTTATCTAAGCCTTGGTGATAGCTTATTGGGCAGTTATCTAAGCTGCACTGGCAGACTGTTGGTCAGTTATCAAAGCCATTGTGATAGCTTATTGGGCAGTTATCTAAGCCTTGGTGATAGCTTATTGGGCAGTTATCTAAGCCTTGGTGATAGCTTATTGGGCAGTTATCTAAGCCTTGGTGATAGCTTATTGGGCAGTTATCTAAGCTGCGCTGGCAGACTGTTGGTCAGTTATCAAAGCCATTGTGATAGCTTATTGGGCAGTTATCAAAGCCATGGTGATAGCTTATTGGGCAGTTATCAAAGCCTTGGTGATAGCTTATTGGGCAGTTATCAAAGCCTTGGTGATAGCTTATTGGGCAGTTATCTAAGCTGCGCTGGCAGGCTGTTGGGCAGTTATCAGAGCTGTGGTGGTCGCCAGCCCTGCAGATTGCTCCCTGGCTCCCCTGACCCTGAGCTGTTGGTCTCCCTGGATGAAGCCGCGGAGAGATGTGTTCGGGCGGCGGCGTGGCTGCGAGGGGGACAGGTCCTGTGTCTGGTTATTGGCCTTTGCACAAATGCGTGACGGCAGTGGTGAAAACAGGATATGCAGCCAGGGCGAGCGGAAAGCTGTGCGCTGAAACAGAGGGAGAGACAGAGACTGACACTGCGGGGTATGAAAGATTGAAATCCATTTTAGCAGGAAACAGATCTGACCTTAGATGTCCTCTTTTTTCATTCTTTTTTTTATTTTTATAAAACCCTTCCAATTTTAGAGTTGTTTTTGCTGCGGTTCATAATTACCAGCGCGAAATTGATTTATGGTTTGGCACAGTAATTGATTTTTTCCTCATGTAGGAACTCATGTTTTTCTTCTCTTCTCTCTGCCCTCTCTCTGTATCTCTTGTTCTGACTCCCTCTCTCCCTCTGTCTGTCGCTCTCTCTCTCTGTCCTTGCACCACTCTGTGCCCTCTTTCTATATTTCTTTCCTTCTCCCTCCTTCCCTCTGTCCCACTCTCCATCCCACTGTCTCTCTGTCTTTAAACTCTTTCTTGTTAACTCATTCCCTCCTTCCACCTCTCTACCTCTCCCTCTCCCTCTCCCCCTTGCCACCCTCTCTCTCCCCTTCTCCCTCTCCACCCTCCCCTTCTCACTCTCTCCTTCCACCTCTCTCGACCCCCTCTCTCTCTCACTCTCGCTCGCTCTCTCATCAGTTGTATGTTTGCATGTTAGCATCTTACGTGATGCTAGCATGTTCTTGCCCTGTGTCGTATGTGGGTAATCTCTCTCTCTCTCTCTCTCTCTCTCTCTCTCTCTTAGGGCAGAGTAGGTGTTCTTTTTTTGCTCACTCTTGCTGAAGATGGGCTCCAGAGATCAGAGAGGAGCCGAGCTGGCCCTCTGGGCCTGGGCTGTGAGGCACGGCGGTGAGCGGGGGATGATGTAGGGCCGTGAGCGGGGGATGATGTAGAGCGGTGAGCGGGGGATGATGTAGAGCCGTGAGCGGGGGATGATGTAGGGCCGTGAGCGGGGGATGATGTAGAGCGGTGAGCGGGGGATGATGTAGAGCGGTGAGCGGGGGATGATGTAGGGCCGTGAGCGGGGGATGATGTAGAGCCGTGAGCGGGGGATGATGTAGAGCGGTGAGCGGGGGATGATGTAGAGCCGTGAGCGGGGGATGATGTAGAGCGGTGAGCGGGGGATGATGTAGGGCCGTGAGCGGGGGATGATGTAGAGCCGTGAGCGGGGGATGATGTAGAGCCGTGAGCGGGGGATGATGTAGAGCCGTGAGCGGGGGATGATGTAGAGCCGTGAGCGGGGGATGATGTAGAGCGGTGAGCGGGGGATGATGTAGAGCGGTGAGCGGGGGATGATGTAGAGCCGTGAGCGGAGGATGATGTAGAGCGGTGAGCGGGGGATGATGTAGAGCCGTGAGCGGAGGATGACGTAGAGCGGTGAGCGGGGGATGATGTAGAGCGGTGAGCGGGGGATGATGTAGAGCGGTGAGCGGGGGATGATGTAGGGCCGTGAGCGGGGGATGATGTAGGGCCGTGAGCGGGGGATGATGTAGAGCGGTGAGCGGGGGATGATGTAGAGCGGTGAGCGGGGGATGATGTAGGGCCTTGAGCGGGGGATGATGTAGAGCCGTGAGCGGGGGATGATGTAGAGCGGTGAGCGGGGGATGATGTAGAGCGGTGAGCGGAGGATGATGTAGAGCAGTGAGCGGAGGATGATGTAGAGCCGTGAGCGGGGGATGATGTAGAGCCGTGAGCGGGGGATGATGTAGAAGCAGTGAGCGGGGGATGATGTAGAGCCGTGAGCGGGGGATGATGTAGAAGCAGTGAGCGGGGGATGATGTAGGGCCGTGAGCGGGGGATGATGTAGGGCCGTGAGCGGGGGATGATGTAGGGCCGTGAGCGGGGGATGATGTAGAGCGGTGAGCGGGGGATGATGTAGAGCAGTGAGCGGGGGATGATGTAGAGCCGTGAGCGGGGGATGATGTAGAGCGGTGAGCGGAGGATGATGTAGAGCCGTGAGCGGGGGATGATGTAGGGCCGTGAGCGGGGGATGATGTAGAGCCGTGAGCGGGGGATGATGTAGGGCCGTGAGCGGGGGATGATGTAGAGTGGTGAGCGGGGGATGATGTAGAGCAGTGAGCGGGGGATGATGTAGGGCCGTGAGCGGAGGATGATGTAGAGCGGTGAGCGGGGGATGATGTAGGGCCGCTCGCTCAGCCTGGAAACGGGACTTGGAAAGAGCAGCGGTGCTTGGTAATTTGTAATTGTCCTGCGGGACTCGTTGGACACATTGTTGGATGATTATGAAGTCCGCTTCCTCGAGGCCATGGACGGTGTGTGTGCCGGGGCAGCCCAAACGCCCAGCGGGGGCCGCTTGTCAAACGCTCACGTTCCCTGCCAGTAAAACCAGAGCAACATGTTGAATTGCAGCTGTAAAAAGTGAAGTGCACTTCCAGGACCTTGAGTCAGGGGCTGGGGGGGGGGGGGGGGGGGGCTGAGGCCATTCCAGAAAAGATTGTGTGAACCCCCCCCCCCACACACACACACACACACACACACACATTTTGTGTGCATCTGTGTCTGAGTGTGAGTGTGAGCATCTGTGTGCGTGAGTTTGAGTGTGAGTGAGTGCATGTGGGTGCACGGTTGTGTCAGTGTGTGGGCTTGTGTCTGTGTGTTTGCGCGTGTGTCTGTGCCTGTGTGTATGTCTTTGCATATGTGTGTGTCAGTCTGTTCCTGTGTATGTGTGTGTGAATGTGTGCGTGCTTGTGTCAGTGTGTGTGTGTGTCAGTGTGTGTCTGTGTCCCTGTGTATGCATGTGAGTGTGTGCGTGTGTGTGTGTGCATGTGTCTCTGTGTGTCTGCGTGTGTCTGTGTTCCTGTGTATGTGTGTTTGTGTATGCCTGCCTGTGCCTGTGTGTATGTGTGTATGTGTGCGTGCGTGCGTGCGTGCATATGTGTGTGTGTTATAATTCCCAGGATATTTTCTATACTGTAGGTTCTATCAGAGCCAGGTATGCAAATCGCTTTTGAGATGGCTGTGTGGTTTCCTGTGCAGATCAGCAGGCAGCAGCTTCTGACAGTGCAGGAAATAAAGAATTGATGTTCCTCGGTGGAGGGGATCTCTGAGAGACCAAATAAAGGGTCCTGATGAAAAATGCAACAGGGTTCTCAGTTCAGGAGCAATGCTCAACTCAGACGGTGAGATGTATGTACAGTGTGGATTTGGTGGGGGGGTGAAATACTTTTTTATTTTTTATTTTTTTTGAGGGGGTAGTTCTTGTTATGCAGGGGTGTGGTTTCAGCAGACTGATTTGTTGCAAGAGCAACAACTTTGGAAGCCGAACCAGCAGCCTGTAGCCTTATGGCTAAGGTACATGACTGGGGCCCGGAAGGTTGGTGGTTCAAGCCCCCGGTGTAGCCTCAATAAGATCCGCACAGCTGTTGGCCCCTTGAACAAGACACTTCACCCCGGATTGCTCCAGGAGGGATTGTCCCCTGCTTTATCTCATCAACTTTGGATGAAAAGCATTAGCTAAATAATGGTTGTAAATCCTATTGCATTTAAATAATGTGTAGCCCGATACCAAGAGCCAGCAATCCCACAGTGCACTGCTCCGGTGTGTCTATAAACAAAGTCTTCAACCTGCCCAAACAGCCTTGCTCAGCCTTGCTCTTGCAAAGTGCGTTCGCCAAAGTTTGGGTCACACGAGCCTAAAGACCTTGCCTGCCAAACTCGGACACGGAGGTTCTGGTGTTTAACCCAGAATGCGCAGGATGTCACGGACCCCCCCACCCGTGTGTTGTTTACAAGGCCGGGGGGCACTGAGGGGTAAATAACCCCCGTGGTGTTTGTTTACGGTAAACAGGCCATTGTGAGGCTGTTAGCTCCGGTGACCTCCAGTAGCAGCTGAGCACTGAGGAGCGGAAGCTAATGCTAATTGCTCTGTCTGTCTTTGTCCTGGGCCGCCGCAGCGGGGGGGGGGGGGGGATCTGTGGATGTGTCGGTAATCTGTGTGTGTGTTTTATCATTAGTAGGGAGGAGGGGTCCTTCACCGCAGCGTACGGACCGCCGGCGACCGTGCGTGTGTGCCTGAGATGGAGGGATGAATGGAAGGGTGGATGAAAGAGAGAGAGAGAGCTGCAGACCGGCCGGATGGGAAGATAGCCTTGTCTTCTGTGTGTGCAGGATGGATGGACA
>NC_083774.1:7427743-7490243 GCF_963514075.1 Conger conger | reverse complement strand
CACTCACACACACGCATACATACATACACACTCACACACACGCATACATACATACAAACACACACACACGGATACATACACACACACACACACTCTCACACACAAATACACACACAAATACCCACACACACACACACTCACACACACACACAGACACACACACAAACACACACACACACACTCACAGACACACACACAAATACACACACAGACACACACGCACACACACTCACACACACACACACACACACACACACACACAGACACACACTCACGCACCCGCACACACACACACACACACACACACACACACACACATCCAGCATTGTGCACGGTGATTCAGTGCCCACAGTTTTGCCCAGAGCAATGGCTGGTGTATGTTATCCATGGTGCCCAGCTAAACTCATTTAGCTGGGCACCATGAACCCAGTGAGCATTTTATTACGTATTTTTTTGACTTATTTTTTAGACTTAAGTCTTCTGCTGTCGCCTATCCAATGAGATGTTTGACACATTGTGCGTTCAGAGACGCTGTTCTGCACACCACTGTTGTAATGCGTCCTTTTTAGCGTTACGTTCCTGTCAGCTTTAACCCGTTTGGCCCTTGACCCCTCTCATCAACGAGGCATTTCTGCCCTCAGAACCGCCTCTCACTGGAGGGTTTTTGTTGTTGTACCAGTGCTCATAAAGTGCTCAGTGAGTGTATAATGCCGTTTGTTCCCTCTGTCCCTGGGTGTGTAGGGTACCTGCTCTCACGAGAGGCCTGCTGACACATACAATCCCATTGTATTTATTTAATAGGTCAGCAGCTGTGAACCGATGTGTGTAATGTTCCTTCTGATTTTTCACTAACAGTCTTCTGTCGCACGCCTTTGGAAGGGCCTGCTAATCCGGGGGGGTTGGGGGGGCACAGGACACCCATCACCCCCACCCCCACCCCACAATGGATTCAGTTTCTGTCACTTCTGAGTTCTGTACCTTTAAGCAGGAAACTCTTAACAGCAGGAATCTGGGGCATTGTGCCTTTCCCTTAACTTAATTTGTTTATTTTATTCTACACGTCCTGCATGTCCACTTGTCACAAGTGCAAAGATAAGCTGTGTAATTTTTCCGCTGCACGACGACGTCTCGCTGGAACGAGAGAGCGATGGCTTGAAAGGCAGTGATTGGCACACAAACCAGCGAATGGTGTTTGTTTGTTCTCCTCTGTGTAACGTAATAACTAATCCGGGAGACTGTACGTGCCGTTTGGGTGTCAAGTGCTTCAATAAAAACGAAAACTTCCACTCATCCATTATCAAACCCGCTTATTCCTGATCAGGGTCACCAGGCACGCTGGAGCCCATCCCAGCGTGAAGAATGGAGGTTTAAAATATCAGGATGCAATTTTTCATTTGTAATTGATTTTTCTGATCAATGAGGTCAGGTCTGTTCACGCTGCCTGTGAAATGCCTGTGATAGAAGGCCTTTAGTACAGTTTGCAGCTTTTCTATACCGCCCACGGGCGCCCAGCCGACCAATGGGGTGGGCCGGACAGCAATGGTCGTGGACCCCTGACCCACTGAACCCTCACCAGTCCCACGTCGCCCCATGGAGCTACCGCCCCCTGGTTCTGTAGCACCGGCTTGGTCCGGCTCCGACAGGATTCAGGTTTATATGGATCCACTGGGATCTTTCTATACTATATATAATATTTGATGGATAGTGTACGTTTTTATTTCACATTACGCCTCGTGTATGTGTTAAATATGAGCACTGTGTGCCTTCAATAAGCCGTGAGGGCCTGTTGGCCGTGTGTCCGGAGGTGGATTAGAGGGACCGGCAGCGGGATTCGGGGCTGTTTTGTTCCTTCACTTTCTCTCTGTTGTTTTTGTCTCCCTGCCCCGGACCGGTCGTAATTATTGATGTTGCGTGAGCGCAGACCTCAGTGGGGGGATGGGGGGGGGGGCGGGACGGCGGTTCAGCCGCTGAGTCACGGTCCCTGGTAGAGTTTCGCGGCTCCATTCATCTCTTAACCAAACAGCCGCTGTTGCCTTTTTGCATAGCTGCATACTTAAGGCCTGAGATCACAAAAAGCCTTGCTCAACTATCATTGTTACCTTATTCATGCTTTCTTCTCAAGCTATAAATCGAGGAAGTTTATTTCTTCTCGGTTTGTTGGTTTTGTCGCCGATCGCTTTGATGCGTGTGTGTGTGTGTGTGTGTGAGCGCCGTGGTTTCTTTCCTTTAAGACCGAGAGGTCACGTGACCAGGGGTTAATGCACCTGGCTGTTCTCTGACAGCGAACGCATAACATTCTGGAAAAGTTGTTCAACCAAAACACTGAAACCGCAAAACTCGGGTCATTCTAGAAGTGCTTTGTCACAAAAGGTTGTGCACATACTGCATGTTCTTTTTAATCAAATAATATGTTCCTTTAAAATAACGTTGTGGTTTTTATTCCAGAGATTAATAAACTGTGAAAAGGAAAGTTCTTAGTCTCTCTGACCGTTACACTATGATCCCTACCTTTCTGGAGCAGCCCTGGAGCTCACAAAACACTTCGTTACCGCCACGGACTTGGACGGCCTTGTTTTTTCGGGAGGCTCAGAACAGCCTTAACGAACCAATCGTTTGGAAGGACAACACGTTCCCCTCCTGCACCTGCCAGGTTATGAATATTCAGAGGAGAGGCCCGGCCATTGAGGCCGCTCTCGCTGGCCTGTGATGAAATATCTCCGCTGCCTTTGTGCCGGCCATTCAGACCGCCCATCAAAGGGAGAAGCGGGAGTGATGGAGGGAGGAGGCCTTGATGACATTCTCCGTGTGTGAAACGGAGCTCATTGCAGCCGGGGCGCTGTGGCCGCGGGAGGGGGGGGCGAGGGGGGGGCGGGGGTTACGCCGGGCCGACGTGTTAAATTCTGCCAGCTCCTACACTCGCCCGTGGCAGGAATTTTGTGGCGAATCCTCATTAAGAGCAGGAGGCTCGGTGCCCGTCCAGCCTGAGTGACCTGCCGTGACCTTTTGTCCCCTTCCTCCTTTCAGCCGCCGTGCTCCAGCCCTTAGAGCCCAGACTATTCAGCCACCCCTACAATGCCAGGGTGTCTGAGCCGCCCTCTGGGGCCCAATCACGGGGGTCCGCACCGGGGTGAGCAGGGTGCTGGAGAGAGAGAGAGAGGGAGGGAGAGAGTGAGGGAGAGAGAGAGAGAGTGAGAGAGAGAGAGAGCGAGGGAGAGAGAGAGAGGGAGAGAGAGAGAGAGAGAGGGAGAGAGTGAGGGAGAGAGAGAGAGAGAGAGAGCGAGGGAGAGAGAGAGCGAGAGAGAGAGAGAGCGAGGGAGAGAGAGAGCAAGAGAGAGAGCGAGGGAGAGAGAGAGCAAGGGAGAGAGAGAGCGAGGGAGAGAGAGAGCGAGGGAGTTAGAGAGGGGGTGAGAGAGAGAGAGAGCGAGGGAGAGAGTGAGGGAGAGAGAGAGCGAGGGAGAGAGTGAGGGAGAGAGAGAGCGAGGGAGTTAGAGAGGGGGTGAGAGAGAGAGAGAGAGCGAGGGAGAGAGAGAGTGAGGGGGAGAGAGAGAGAGAGAGGGAGTTAGAGAGGGAGAGGGGGTGAGAGAGAAAGAGAGAGAAAGGAAGAGGGGGTGAGAGAGAAAGAGAGAGAGAGGGAGTGTGGGGGAGAGAGAGAGATAGAGAGAGGGAGAGACAGACAGTGAGAGGGGTGAGAGAGAGAGGGAGTGAGTGAGTGAGGGAGAGAGAGAGAGAAAGAAAGATGTCAGAGCAACAGGCAGCCCCCCCCCCCATTGGGTAAATAAAGCTGGGAGCAAACAGGTTTTTAGGAAAACTGGAGGGGTTGAAAGCAGCGTGCGCGTGTCTGTGTGTGCGTGTGTGTGTGTGTGTGTGTGTGTGTGTGTGCGCGTCTATGTGTGTATGTGCATGCATGTGCATATGTGCATATGTGCGCGTGTGTGTGTGTGTGTGTGTGGATGCATGCGTGTTGTGGATGCGTGCGTGTGGATGTGTGTTTGCATGTGTGCATTCTTGCGTGTGTGTGTGTGGTGGTTTCTCATACAGACCTTATCAGGATGCTGATCTGGGGTCAGTGCTGTCCTCCACAACATCTGACCTCTCTGACCCGGCCCCGCTGGGAGGAGCCGTGTTCTCCGCAACACAACTTCCCAAATGTGCAGAATCCCCCGATTCTTTCATCCATTTTGTCTGTTTACAGTTGCGGCATGGCTAGGCTAACATCTGCAATTAATGTGTGGCTCCATGTCTGCCTCAAATTCAGGGCAAAATGTTGTCTTTTTTTTGGTGAAAAGCTTCTCTCTGAGACCTTGTACCCCTCTCTCGGGTCGAGCCCCCCGATGAGGTCGTGGTCTGAAGCTGACGGCGCTTCGGGGAGGCGACAGCCGCGTCGCACACGCGGGCCGAACCGGCCGAACCGGCCAGACGGAGCCGAGGAGGCCGCGGTGAGGCGCCCGGGCGTCCTTCCTCTGGGGCCGCGGTCTTAACTGCGCTAGGCTTCCAGGAACGGCTGAAAGATCCGTCCCTGGGGTCGCCCCCGGCAGGGCAGATCTGCAGCCGTGCGGGTGAGGAGCGAGAGAGAGAGAGAGAGTGTGTGTGTGAGAGGGGGGATGAGAGAGAGAGAGAGAGAAAGAAAGAGAGAGAGAAGGGGTAACATTGTTTTAAGAGTCAGACGGGTAAACAGTGCCCTGCCGCACGTCTCTGTAATACCAAGTGGTCGGGGTGCCAGGTCTGCCGGAGGCGCTGTGGGTGCCAGGTCTGACCCCCTCCGCTGTGTGTGTTATATGATACGTGCGCTCAGGGAGAAAAACAATGAGAGTATTTAGTCAGATGTCACGCAGAGTCGAGTTTGTCTCTTTCGCAACTCCAAACCTTTGTTTGTCTGGGATTCTCTCCCTTTCTCTCTCTCTCTCTCTCTCTCTCTTTCCCTCTGTCCCTCGCTCTCTTTTCCCTTTCTCCTCATCACTCCCTCCCCCTCTCTTTCTCCCTCTCTCCCACTCCTGCTCCTCTGGTTTCTGTGGACCCAGGACGGAGTGTGTTTTTAATTACGCTGCTCTGAAGCTCGTCTGCCTCCTCTTCCTGCCCAGATCTCCCCTCGTTAGGAACGAGGGATTGTTAAAGAAGAGGGAGAGGACAGGAGGGAGAGGGATGAGTGAACGGGAGGGTCATGTTCCTCCTCTCTATCCTCAGGATGACATGTTTGATGTCGGTCTGAAACACACTTCACTGTTGGTACTTTTTTTTTTGGCCAGGTCTAGGATAGGATGTTGCTTCTTTGTAATCCTGCTGCTGATTGGCTGTATTCCTGGGTGCTGGGTGTTGCTCATTGGCTGTATTCCTGGGTGCTGTTCATTGGCTCTATTCCTGGGTGCTGCTCATTGGCTGTATTCCTGGGTGCTGCTCATTGGCTGTATTCCTGGGTGCTGGGTGATGCTCATTGGCTGTATTCCTGGGTGCTGGGCACTGTTGCTGTTGTTGTTTGGTGGGTAATCTGGGCAGGAATGGCTCTCAAACGCTGGGGATGGTTTCGGCACGCAGATCCCGCTGTAATCATGGCAGGGAGGCCCTGTGTTTATTTGAAAATTACACGCTTTATGAGACATTAAGGCATCTTTGGGGTAATGTCGATGTTAAACGCTTTGCCTTACACCGGGCTGAAGCAACAAAGGCAGTTCTGTCTACACGCGAGTGTGCCAGAGATAATGAGGGGTTATTACGGCAGGGAGAAGTTTAATACGGAGAAGGGTTCGAACAGGTATTAATGAGTGCTCTCTTTCTCCCACTGCCATTACCCGTGGAAGCTCTTTGTGCGATGGTGGTGGGCGTGTAGAGACCACATCCTGCTCGTACCTGGTGAAGTGTGCGTTCCGGAGCCTTCTGTTCGTGCACTGTGCAGTGTGGCGGCTTTATTTAAAGACACTTGTTTCAGAAATTGAGAGCTGTGTTTTTGATCCGTGCTGTAGTTCAGCCCGGCCAGTTTCCAGGATTTTCCAGCTCTTGCATTGGACTGTGACTCTCCGTGACCTGGAGGCTGGGTAGGATGCTTCTCACTGGGGCACAAAGTGTCCAGGACAGTTTCAGCCAGGCTGGATTTTTGGGGAGTTGTTGTAGAGCTTTGAGAGCGGGGCTAATTGTGCTGTAAACACACGCCGGGGTGGGCATGCACCCCAAACCCGCACCCTTTCCCTCTGACAACCAGGAGCCAGTGTGGAGCTGGAACGGGCTGACAGATTCACACTCTCTCCCATGCTCACACACACACACTTTCTCTTTCTCTCTCTCTCTCTCTCTCAGACACACACACACATATACACACACAGACTCACACACTCCCATGCTCACACATACACTTTCTCTTTCTCTCTCTCTCACACTCACGCACACACACACACACACACACACGCTCTTTCTTTTCTCTCACACACACACTCTCTCTCTCACACACACACACACACCACAAAAGAGCAAAGTTATTTATACAGCAGCCATCAAACACTGTAACCGCGTTTGGCTATCGCCGGCAACATGAAGCTGTATCATAAAACCGCCATTGTTCTTCCATTGTGAAAAAGCCCCTGACACAACGTCGCCGCTGTTCAGCTGCGGCCCTTTTCGCCACCTTGTTCAAATTTAAAGGGGTGGGGGATATACTTGGGGCAGATTTTATGAAGGTAAAACACGTGTATAACTCAGCCAGAGCACTGTAGGACGGTAACGGTGGTGTATCTGCAGGCCTTGGCATTGAGGGAACTCCTGGTGAATGAAAACTGCGGTCGGACTGGTCCGGGCCTTACTGGGAGAGCAATACCGGTCAGGCTTCAGCCCCGAAACGTAACGCGGGGGGCAGACACTCATGGTTTAGGGAGAAGGAGGGAGGCGCAGGCGTGTGGAGGTGCTGGACGGAGGGACAGGGAGAGAGGGGCAGAGAGGGGCAGGCCCTGGCAGATTGCAGGTCTGAGGGGTAATTGCAAAGCGTTCTCCCCTTTCTGTAAGGGGATAATGGGTTTACCCAGCATGCCTCGCTGCAGCCGTGTTTGTGCGCTCTCGGGCTGAGACCGGTGACTCCTGTCTGCTTGTCTGTCTGTCCATCTGTCAGTCCCTGTCCATCCCTCTGTTTGTTCGTCTGTGCCATTTGTGGAGGTTTCCACCCTCGACTGGAGAAAAATATGGACCCTAGTGCCTGTTGCATCACTCACTGGGCTCGTGAAAGCGCTTTCAAGTCGAGACGGCGCAGTAGGGAAGCCGATGCAGCTCCTCCACTGAGCCTGTGAGAGAGAGAGTGACGTAATCTGTCCCTGATTCCTCCACAAAGTAATGCTGTATTGTTGGGAGGCATTAGATGAAGAAAAAAAAAAAAAAACAGATTACGACAACATTTTCTTGTGGGAAAAAATGATTGACGTCCTATTTAGACCGTAATTGACTTTACATTGAAAATGGGTCTGAATGACGCAATACTGGAGCCAACCACAGTGGCGCTAGTGAGCACAAGGCTACTTTGTTCTCTGCTGGAAGGATGTTCTCTGCTGGAAGGATGTTCTCTGCTGAAAGCATGTTCTCTGCTGGAAGGATGTTCTCTGCTGAAAGGATGTTCTCTGCTGAAAGCATGTTCTCTGCTGAAAGCATGTTCTCTGCTGGAAGGATGTTCTCTGCTGGAAGGATGTTCTCTGCTGAAAGGATGTTCTCTGCTGAAAGGATGTTCTCTGCTGAAAGCATGTTCTCTGCTGGAAGGGGGTGTGTATTTGTTTAGTTCATCTTCTGGGCACTGGCAGAGAAAGGACAGGGTCGATTTTCTGGTCACTCTTTACAATAAGGTTACCTAGATTGGCATTGGCGTTGTTAATCATGAACTAACAGTATATCCAATACATTAATTATGCATGAAATTAACGTTTCATTCATTCATGTATTTGTAACTAATGAATATATATAGGTAAATTACCAAACAGTTAGATAAAATTATAATACATTAACAGTTTATTTTTCATTCAAACATGAATTAGCTTTTACTAATGTCCTTGTTAACATGAATTAATTATGTACAAATACATTAGTGGTACATATTTAGCAGTCCAGCTCGTCAACAACTACATTAGTTAATGCCAATTCATGTAATGTTATTGTAAAGTGTTGCCCCTAGCCCTATTGCGGGTTCCCAATAAGAACATTTGACACATTCATCGAGACTCTTACTCACTGTGCTGGAGGGTTTTTTTCTCAGTTATGAGTGCCACTATGGAGATAATTGCACATTTATTTGTTATTATCTTTTCTCAAAATAATCTGTGTATGTATGGGTCTTACTGGAACTGTCTTGGCAGGCCCATTGGACGCATTTGGGACCACTTAAAGAAAACGATAGAAAGCCAGATGAAAGGGGATTAAAGGAAACTTTGAAAACAAACTTCAGAATACAGATTGTGCTGCAGAAAACAAATGCTAAAAAAAAAAAAAAAAAAGAAGAATGCAATTTGTTTTTGGTTGGTTCACTTGCTGTGTTGTAGCTCGAGGCGAGCTTGAGTAAACGACAACCAAATGTCTCTGGGTGGGCAGTTGCTGGTGTTGGATGATGACCTCATTGTTTGTACAGAGCTTGCTGATTGGCTGCTGTAGGTCCTGAGAAGAGGAAACTGCACAATAATGTTTTGATATTGTCAGCTGTCTACAAGGGCAACACACAAACACACACACTCATGCACACAACACACACTCACACACACACACACACACAAACACACACACTCATGCACACAACACACACTCACACACACACACACACAGACACTCACACACACACACACACACACTCATACACACACACTCAAACACACACACACACACAAACACTCACACACACACACACACACACACACACACACACACACACACACTCGCACACATGCAAGTAACATAACTTTAGTAAATTTCGGTTAGTAGATTAGAATACATAGTATCTTTGTGCATTCGTGGCTGGTATTCTAGCTGAAGGTGGGCATAGCTAACCCTTTAATGTTCTCCTTGACAGTTTGGTAGAGCATATCATATGTTTCCCATGGCTCTTTACTTGGCGAGGACATTACAGGGTTAATTAGAGTTTCATTGATGTCGTACATTAGCAGAGGCACGGTCGGGTCGCGTACTCTCTGGTTGGGAATGCTGTTGGCCTGGTCAGGCACTGCTGCTCATTAAGATGCAGATGGGGGTATCTATGTTCTCCTGCACTGTGACTTCGTGCCTCTGCTGAAGGAGTGATAATACCCTGCCGCTAGCCGGCTAGCGGTATCGGCTAAGTGGATTTTCCCAGTCGATCGATCTGTCTCTCCTGGAGATGGGGCTCTCTGACTCTCTGGCTGTCCTCCAGCCGAGATCGTCTCTGTGCCTGTTCTGACCCGTAAAGCCCTGCGCTTTTTCACAGTTTTGCTTAAGAAGCAGCAAAAAAGGGATTTCATAACTGCAACCCCATCCCATTTAATCATTTCCACCTGACATGGATGCCGTGATGTCATATGGCATATAGATTTTTGATTCTAATCTTGTACCGGTTTGCCTCTGTGTGTCGCACAGATGGCTGTTCGGAAATGGGTGATGAAAACTTAAAAATCTGGGGGGAAAAAGGCTGAATTTGCAATTTCTTTGATGTTTCGGTTTTTTTTGTTAACCAAAGAGAGAAAAAGTCTTCTAATGTGGTGGCTTTGATCTAACGAGCCAGCAGACCAGATTCCCATCGGCAGTTATCATTATCGATTTGTTCTGCTGGCTCTTTCACCCACAGCTTCAATTCAAAGCTTTATTCATATAGAGACACTATGACACGGACACTACAGAACAATAGAATAACTGCACCTGGAGCATGAACAATAACGTGTGTGGAACGATAACACCTGTGTGGAGCGATAACATGTGTGTGGAACAATAACGTGTGGAAGCCGCAGACATACCACAGGTGTGGTATTTAAAAAAAACTGTGTGAAGAAATATGTCCCAAAAAAAAGCTGCCATTAGGCGGACAGCTCAGGCGGAGGTCCAGGTTCTAGCAGGGTTCTGCTCAGCTCAGGAGGAGGTCCAGGTTCTAGCAGGGTTCTGCTCAGCTCAGGAGGAGGTCCAGGTTCTAGCAGGGTTCTGCTCAGCTCAGGAGGAGGTCCAGGTTCTAGCAGGGTTCTGCTCAGCTCAGGAGGAGGTCCAGGTTCTAGCAGGGTTCTGCTCATTACAAGAGCCTGTTCATAGAGGCGGCCATGTTTGACTCTGGAGCATCCGCACTGGGTACCTACATGTGAAGGGATGAATTGGAATAAAAAAATATTGAAAAAACTCATATCCTCTGTGGCTCTCTCCCTGGTGAGTACATTTCCTTCAGTGTGAATTTCAAATGTAAAAGTATTGTCTGAAGTATTATAATTTTGCTAGGGTCAATTCTTAGTTTTGAATGGACTTCAATGAGGACATTTCCGTTTTGGCGCCAGAGGCTTAATAAAGTGCAGTACCTGGGGGGTCGTCTGGCGGCCGTCTGGCGGTCTGAGAGTGGCCAGTTTGATCCCTGCCCTGGGTGTGTCGAAGTATCTCTTTGCAAGACAACTAACCCCCCAATTGCTCCTGAAGAGCTGCCTGGCACCTTGCATGGCAGCCTTTTGTGGATGGTTAAATGGGTGGCATTCATTTTAAAGCGCTTTGTGTCGCCCCAGTTTCTGGAGGAAGCAATAAAAAAAGCAGTCTATTGACCGTGCACCGTTTACCTTCGGTAACCGCTGGAGTTTCTGCGGGCTTGCGAGCTGATGTCGATCCCAGGTCCCCTGGGTCCTCCCGGAGGTTAATGAGCGATACGGCTGAGAGCCTCGTCCAATGAAATCCTGCGATCACTCAGGCCGACTTCCTGCGCGGCCGGATCGCAGTCACAATTACCTGCCTTCCTGGAAGCGCGCACACATCCCATCCATTATTAATGCGGTAAGTGTCGAGTGATTGCGTTCCAGTGGACTAGAATTAACCGTTTAATTTTTTATTTTATTTCGCGTTTATGACTTCGGTGTACGGTATGGCGTTTAAAGCTGCTGCCGTTGAAAATGCGGTGGACGGAATATCCGGAGGGCTGTGTTTGCCTGCACATCTAAACGTGCTTTAGTAAAGTTCATTTTCAGGCGGATCCCCTAATTGTAGAGTCACTCCAGGGAAAGTCGTACGATTTAAAATTGGAAAAAATTACATTTCACTGCTGTTTTTTTAGCCTGTGCACAACAGAAGGGTTAAAACATGGCCGTGTGTGTGCTGTTTGTGTGCGTGTATGTGCTGTGTGTGTGTGTTGCATGTGTGTGTGCTATGGGTGTGTGTCTATGTGCTGTACTGTGTGTGTGTGTTGCATGTGTGTGTGCTATGGGTGTGTGTGTATGTGCTGTACTGTGTGTGCTATGGGTGTGTGTGCTGTATGTGCGCGTGTATGTGCTGTGCTGTGTGTGTGTTGCATGTGTGTGTGCTATGGGTGTGTGTATGTGCTGTGCTGTGTGTGTATGTTGCATGTGTGTGTGCTGTGTGTGTGTGTGTGTGCTGTGGGTGTGTGTGTTGCATGTGTGTGTGCTGTGTGTGTGTGTGCTGTGGGTGTGTGTGTTGCATGTGTGTGTGCTGTGTGTGTGTGTGTTGCATGTGTGTGTGCTGTGTGTGTGTGTGCTGTGGGTGTGTGTGTTGCATGTGTGTGTGCCGTGTGTGTGTGGCTGTCAGTGCACCTCTGTGGCGGCCATTTTGTGTGCGCACTTGGGGGAGAGTTCTCAGGGTGGCTGAGTTCTGCCTCCTCAGACCTCCAGATGTGTCCAGCCTTAAGCATATCCGCCGTCCCAAATTAAGTCACTTTCACTGCCAAGTGGATTAATAATATTAATAATAATCCACATTCCTCCTCCGTGACAATAAAATGCAAAACTGCATGTCCCTGGAACGTCGCCTCTCCCACGGTGGGAGACTTCACATTGTGCCGGTTTCTACTCACCAAAGAGAAGCGGGAAAACAAGGCGGTCTGGGGAGAGGGACATGTTGTTTCCAGTGGAAAAATATTGACACAATATGTGGCCAGAGAGAGAACTGAGAAGGACCTAGTGAGAGAGAACAGCAACGTTTCACAATAATTCGGGGTAGATGCACAGAGAAGAGGCTGTCATGAGAACTGGCACAGAGGAAGAATTAAACACCTGCCCTGGCTAATGCACAGTGTGTGTGTGTGTGTGCACATCTCAAGTCCTGGGTGTGTGTGTGTGTGTGTGTGTGTGTGTGTGTGTGTGTGTGCTTTGTGCACATCTCTGGTTGTGCAAGGCCGCAGGTGTGTGAGCTGGGATTTTTGAACCTTTTTTGGGATTTTCTATCAGCCCACAATGAAGCCTTTTCACCCAGCACACAGGGCAGGCTGCAGGTGTGGCTCTCTGTTTAATCTCAGAATGTCAGGTCAAATTAATGGCCAAATGACCAATTAAATAATGCACCGCAGAAATGAGCAGGGAAGGAAGGCAAACGCGCTCTACATTTCAGGCACAAACCCGAGCCCCTTATCCACACAGACCTGCAGCCTGCGTCCAGTCACACACAGTGCAGCTGGGCAGGATTAATGAGCAGGTCAGGTGTGCTACCTGACTGAGCGTAGGGCTGAGAGTCAGCCGCACCATCTGCCAGATTCTGATCTCAGAGGTAACGCCAAGAGTATGCACACCTGTCTAAATGTACCCCATATTAAACAGAAACTGAGTTTGCACATACACACACGCACACACACATACACATGCATACATATAGACACACACATGCACACTAACACAGACATATGCATCCCTGCACAAAGGCACACATACACTGACAGCACTTTATTAGGTAGACCTGTACGCCAGCTTGTTAATGCAAATATTTAATCAGCCAATCATGTGGCAGCAAGTAAATGCATTAAAACATGCAGACATGGTCAAGAGGTTCAGCTGTTTTTCTGACCAAATTTCAGAATGGGGGGGAAATGTGATCTTAGTGACTTTGACCGTGGAATGCTTTCTGATGCCAGACAGGTGTGAGTATATCTGAAACTGCTGTTCTCCTGTGATCTTCACGCCCAAGAGTCTATAGAGTGTGCAGAGAATGGTGTGAAAAACAAAAAACATTCATTGAGCAGCATTTCTGCCGGCTGTGTTGTTAATGAGAGAGGTCAGAGGAGAAGGGCCAGACTGGTCAAAGCTGACAGGAAGGTGATATTAACGCAAATAACCACACATTAAATGGTAAATGGCAGGCATTTATATAGCGCCTTTATCCAAAGCGCTGTACAATTGATGCTTCTCCATTCACCCATTCATACACACACCGATGGCGATTGGCTGCCATGCAAGGCGCCGACCAGCTCGTCAGGAGCTTTTGGGGGTTAGGTGTCTTGCTCAGGGACACTTCGACACAGCCCGGGCGGGGGATCGAAACCGGCAACCCTCCGACTGCCAGACGACTGCTCTTACTGCCTGAGCCATGTCGCCCCATGTAAACAGTGATGTGCAGAAGAGCATCTCTGAACACACAACGTGTCAAACCTCTAAGTGGATAGGCTACAGCAGCTGAAGACTTAGGCCTAAAAAATAGCTAATAATGTGCTGGCTGAGTGAATATGGCAGCAGGTCGCTGTCACTCTGAAGTGAAAGGTTTCCTGAGTCTCCTGTTCCAGACAGTCAGGGCCAAACACAAACATGTCTGCTTTATTTCTCCGATATTTCCACTCAAAAATAAACCCAGTTATCTGTACAGTGTGTGACCTGAGGACGCTCTCTCTGCCTGTTACCGAGAGGTGAGCATTCAGTTCCTCAGTTATGGCAGGTTACCTCACCTGCTCGGGTATGACAGGTTACCTCACCTGTGCAGGTACCTCATCGCCGAGAACGGATCCTGTGAGCAGCCTGTTTCCTTTCCAGTTTAAGTTAAAATACTGAATTTACAAGAGAAAAGAAACCATAGTGTTTTGTGTCTGTATGCATATGTGTGTGTGTGCGTGTGTGCGTGTGTGTGTGTGTGTGTGTGTGTGTGTGTGTGTGTGTGTGTGTGTGTGTGTGTGTGTGTGTGTGTGTGTGTGTTTGCGCGCGTATGTGCTGAAACACCACATTGCAGTTTCTCTGTTCATTCAGGAGGACATGATGATGTGGCACAAATGCACACACGCACACACATAGGTGCATGCACACACACACACACACACACATTCACACACATTCACACACACACACACACACACACACACACACACACACACACACACACACATTGGTGTGATTTATGGCCTGGCCTGATCTAGGGAATTGTGACATCATGGTTTTAGCATTATGTCACATGACCTCATGGCACACAGCCCCCTCACCCCCCTGCCCTCCCGTCTCCGCGCTCCCGTGCCAAACCCCTTGTTTGGGGTCTGAACTCCCATTCTCAGGTCTACACCATCAAACCAAACACTGTTATCTCTTCAAGGGCGACTACTGAACAACCATTTTCTCTGAATCACAGCTCTGTTTGGCCTGCTCAAATAGAAAAGGATTAGCTTGTTTGGTGTGTTCGTGTGTTCGTGTGTGAGTGTGTGAGTGAGTGAGTGAGTGTGTGTGTGAGTGTGTGAGTGTGTGAGTGTGTGTGTGTGTGGTTTAACATGTTTGCTATGTGTGTGTGTTTGTGTGTGTGCGTGTGTGTGTGTATGTATGTGATATGTATCCATGTGTATCTGTGTGCGTGCGTGCGTGCGTGCGTGTGTGTGCGTGTGTGTGTGTATGTATGTGATATGTATCCATGTGTATCTGTGTGCGTGCGTGCGTGTGCGTGTGTGTGTATGTGATATGTATCCATGTGTATCTGTGTGCGTGCGTGTGCGTGTGTGTGTATGTGATATGTATCTATGTGTGCGTGTGTGTGTGTATGTATGTGATATGTATCCATGTGTATCTGTGTGTGTGTGTGCGTGTGTGTGTGTATGTGATATGTATCCATGTGTATCTGTGTGCGTGCGTGTGCGTGTGTGTGTGTGTATGTGATATGTATCTATGTGTGCGTGTGTGTGTGTATGTGATATGTATCTATGTGTGCGTGTGTGTGTGTATGTATGTGATATGTATGTTTGTCCCTGCATAGCGCTCCCAGGCCCAGCCTCAGATGATTCCCGGTTTTCCATCGACTGGTGCTTAATGAACCGGTGTACTTTCCGCACGATATTCCGGAGGTCGTTAACCCCTCCCTTGATTGCTCTGCGATCGATCGGACCGAGACTGAAAGGAATGAGACTCAATTAGATTTTTTTAAATGAAATTTTGTGGTTGCTATATTTGAAGGAAGCTTTTACAAGCAAGTACTGTGAGAGGCTGTGGTCTGAGCCACTTTAGCTGAATGAACCAGCACTGTCGTACCCTCTGAATGATCCAGCCGAACACAGGAAGCAGACCATTTCTAGCTGGATTAATAAAATGTGAACTGTGTTCTGTACGTATTGCACTTTCATTCATATACTCCATGCATACATGGCTGCAAATTTTTATTATTAAAAGCTTTTGTTTCCTTGAATAGGCATTGAGCAAGACAATACCATTTGTGCGAAGTCAAGGAAGCTCTTTTTTTTAACTTGCATTTGATCATTTCTCCACATAGGGAATGATAAATTCACAGATTATTTGTTGGGAAAGAGCAGCAGATTCTGAGGCTTTGGGATCACAGGCACGTGGGAGCTGATGTCAGAAGAGTGGTTCTTTTTGTCAGTTTTCTTGATGAAAGTATGTGCACTAATAAACGGTCAGGAGTAAGGAGTGAACTAGATTCCGTGACGTCTTGCGGTTTTTCACATAAATGACTACAATTCCTGAAAGATTTGATTCAGACCGACAGCATCTGCCCAATCTCAGCACATCAGCCACCGGGTGCCATTTCAGAGCTCCACACATGAATAGACATCGAGTGGTTTTGCTACTCGCTCAGGTATCTGATTATTCGACAAGGGTTGCAGTTTTTATCTCGGTGATCACTCTAGCACTTGTGACCGTACTTCCCTCTTGGGTCTGTCAGAGCACTTCTCTCCCTGGTTATGATTTGCACTTTGTTGTAAGTCACTCTGCATAAGAGCATCTACTAAATGACTATAATGTAATGTAATGTAATTTAATGTGGTTGCACCCTGTATTTTCTGCTTTAATAATCGAGGCAGAATGTGTTTCTGTGAAGATGGGTTTTTCGGGGATGGGGTAACTCTGAGATTAAAATTTCAGGTGTCCTATAGTTTTCGTTAAAGCCACACTGCTGACTGACACAGGAGCTTACGGTTTTAAACAGAGAAGAGATCGGTGGGATTAATTAACATTTAAGAGCAGCTGTGGCTTCTCACTGGCCCTCTGTTGCAGTCGCAGAAAACCCACACCTGGGCTGCTCCTCTGCAGCCTCCTATATTAAATGTGGGTTTAATTACAAAGACAAGTGTTCAGTATTTGGAGATGTTAACTGATCTCTAGCCTGTAGCCCAGTTGCTAAGGTGCTTGACTGGGACCTGGGAGGTTGTTGGTTCAAGCCCCGGTGTAGCCACAGTAAGATCAGTGCAGCTGTTGGGCCCTTGAGCAAGACCCTGAACTCACATTACTCCAGGGGGGGATTGGCCCCTTCTTCATCTAATCAACTGTTCGTCGCTTTGGATAAAAGCATCAGCTAAATAACTCATGTAATGATAACTGAGTCTTCTCCCGTTTGATATCCCGTCTATGTAAGTTTGTAGTTTGAACAGTGCTGTTTGTGCAGAAGCATTTTGGTGTGTATATTTAGTCCCTGCTGCAGTTCTCATGAAGTTCTGTGCCAGCAGAAACTATGATCAGGTGTTCACTTTTCTTCATGCAGATATTAATCGCCTCAGATCGCACCTGGGAAAGCAGGTGTCCTACTTTTAAGAGTGTGGGCTTTTCTTTCTTTTTTTCACAGCTTAACACACAGGTCAGCAGCTTTTCGTCCAATCGTGTTGGTCTTTGGACTTCTAGGAACCTGTGCTGAAATTTTATTTTTGGAAAATTGATCGGGCTCTTGCTACCTCTTCTGTAACCACCCCTCATAATTCCCCCAAAAAAGGCGGGGGGGGGGGGGTCGAATGTGTGCCCGCCTCCGTGATGAGCCAATAGGCTGCAGAGTTTAGGGTGTGCCGTGATGAGTTCTCCAGGAACGGGAGCAGGTCGGGGGAGATATCGGCTGCTGTCTGCACCCTTCCCCTCTCCCTCGTGGGATCCTCTGGGCCGGATTCCCTGTATTTGGGTTAATCATTTTCGAGGAATCGAGCCCGACTCAGCTGCCTCGGTGACACCCCGACCTATCGATCCGCCCACCTCCTGGAAAGCAGCAGAGAGGCGACAGAGGGCTCTGTGGTCCTCGTGTCATCCAACTGTCATTTATCCAATTTCTGTATTGCTGTTTTTGTTTTTATACTCTCTTTCTCTCTCTCTCATTCTCTCCATCTCTCCTCTATCTCTGTCTCTTGTGGCGGTTTGTTTCAGTGGCTGCAAGAGATGTAGAAATGGAGCTTTTCGTTGCATATCATCACATATGCGAATCGCGGCTTGTCAGAGTTAGTCTCCCATAATGTCAATATCACATTAGCCCTGATTAGCATTAGCATTAGCCTTCCAGCTGAAATCTGTATGCCTGCGATCAGATCAGTGCTGTCTTCTGTTGAAGGAAACGTGATCGATTGATCTCTTGTGTCTCTGAGTGCTTCGGTTCTCTGCCAGAAGTGGGATTAAGGCGAAGTTCTCATGTCAGGTCACCACTCAATGCTAATTCGCCCTCCGACAGACCTGATACCCAAATGTTTGCGGTTGCTATCGGCTGTTTGAATGAGAAAGCTCTATTGGGTTTATTAGCGTGTCCTACTTTTCAAAAGGGCACTGATCAATAGGAGCCGATTGGCCACATTTGCATATGATGGGAAAACGGACTCCTGTCAGCCAATCGGAGGGCTCCGCACACTCAGTGTGAACGGGGCTGCGCCTGAATTCTCAGGTTGCCATTGCTTTCAAAATGGCCTCCGGGTGTCAATGCTCCCTGCCTGTGTTTAAACTGCGTGTCTTATCTCAGCTTTTTCCCCAGCTTTATCGGAGAGGAGTTAAACTGTGACTACTGCAGCCTGCTGGTGCTGGGGGGGACAGGGGGGGCAGAGCTATCCCAGTCCCATGCTCCCACTGGTTTGGGGGGTCTGTGTAAATATTTACATGAGCTTTTTTAGCTAAGAGGGAAAAGGGGGGGGGGGGTGTAAAACATGAAGGAGATATGGTATTGTGGACACTCTCACACACACACACACACTCTCTCACACACACACACACACACTCTCACACACACACATACTCACACACTCACTCACACACACCACACATAGACACAGACACACACAAACACACACACACACACTCACACACAGACACACACACATTCTCACACACACACACTCTCACACACACACATACACAAACACACACTCTCACACACACACACAAACACACACTCTCACACACACACATACACAAACACGCACACACACTCACACACTCTCACACACACACATACTCACACTCACACACACCACACACAGACACAGACACACACACACACACACACTCACACACAGACACACACACATTCTCACACACACACTCACACACACACATACACAAACACACACTCTCTCACACACACACACACACACACACACTCACACACACTCTCACACACACATACTCACACTCACACACCACACACAAGCACACACACACACACACGCACTCACACGCACTCACACACACTCTCACACACACACACACACACATACTCACACTCACACTCACACACACCACACACAGACACAGACACACACACTCACACACAGACACACACACACACTCTCTCACACACACACACACACACACTCTCTCACACACACATACACAAACACACACACCACACACACACAGACACTCACCACAGATCTCTCATGCACGGTATTGCGAGTGGCAGGACTGAGTGATAAAGAGCAGAGGGTAAGGATAGTGTTTATTTGCTGAATAATTATCCATGGAGTCATGGAGTGTGCCATTGTCAGATGGAAACCCTTTTCCTAGAGATGCTGATTTGCAGTAGTATTCCCATTTTTTCCAGAGATTCTTATTTGCAGTAGTATTCCCGTTTTTCCCAGAGATGCTTATTTGCAGCAGTATTCACGTTTTTCCGAAACGCTTTGTCATGGAGCACTGCTCAGCCATGGCGGCACCATGCCGTCGGCCGGACGACAGCCACACGTGTCACCATGGCGACCCCCTGCAGGACTGGAAGTTGAGGGGTGACTCAGGAGAAAGTGGAGAGACGCGGGGTTGAGTGGAAGTGCAGTTCAGCACCATGGACAGCAGTGCTCAGGAGAGCGCCTGGAACAGCTAGAGGAGGGCAAATGGAGGTCCTTTGGGAAATGTAGTCCAGTAGCTCGAGAGTTCCTCTGGGAAATGTAGTTCGGCAGCCAGAGAGTTTCTCTGGGAAATGTAGTCAGGCAGCCAAAGAGTTTCTCTGGGAAATGTAGCCCAGCAGCCATTCACCACTGCGGGACTACACTCAGAAATAAATCCAACCTCTCCCCTCTGGTCCTAAAGCCCTCAGGATTACTGCCACTGTGGTTTAAAAGGGGAGGCGGGGGGGTGACCGGAGCTGAAATGTTTGTCAGGAGCATGAACTCAACGCTGAGGAGGCACTGAAACATACTTTCTGGGAAGAACATACCTAAAAGCCGCCAAAAAAAAAAAAAAAAAACCCTAAAAATGAAAATAATACAATTATACATTAACATTTCCCTGCATATTCAAAAGTAAATCATGCGGTAATAATTGTGGAATAGTGGAATTGTCTGATGTGCCGTGCCTCCCCTGGCCGAGCGTGCCAGACCTGCTCGGACAGAACAGGCTGTCCTACGGTGAGGACTGGGAGGCAGCGCCGCGTGCTCTGTTTGCCTGGGGTGATAAGGAATAACTGGCTCCCGTAAAGCTCGAATCATTCTGCGCCCGTGATTCATAGCATTCCGGAACATTCTGTGCGTCCCGGCTCACCCCTGCAGACCTGCGTCCGTTTAATCCCGGTCCCGGGGTCGAGAAAATGTGTAAAAAACAGTTCAGCTCAAATCAAATCAATTGTTCCGACACGGGTCACGGAAACCCCCTGGCCCAAACCCCCGCAAGAGCAAGCCCTTTGTCAACAGAGGCGAGGGACAACTCCCTGCTGAAATTCTGGAAGAAACCTTTGGAGGAACCAGACTTAAGGGGGAAGCCCATTCTCCTCCGGCTAGGTGTTATAGTAACGGTGGAAAATTGATCGATCTCTCTCTCTCTCTCTCGCACACACACCCCCTCATCCTTTCTTTATCTCTGTCACTCTCTCCTTGCCAGTCTTTTAGTGAATCATTCACTTTCCTTTTCTCCTTTAATCGCTCATAAATTCAAATTGACTCATTCATTCTCAATGGGGGGCAGCCTGTAAGCGCAGTGGTTGAAGTACATGACTGGTTCATGTTTCAGTCCTCAGTGTAGCCTCTGCACAGCTGTTGGGCCCTTCAGCAAGGCGCATAAGCCCACATTGCCCCAGTCGTTGCTTAGTTTTTCAACACTTCCCTATTGAATTTTTTCTCATTACCTCATTGGCAATCTTTTTTGTCTTATTTAAAGAGGTAAAATCAATACGATTTTAAGTCTTAATATAAGACAAAATTGCTTGTTGAGATTGATGTATATTTTGTTTTTTTTGCAGTGTAGAACCCCTGCCCGGTCCCCCATTCACTCCTGCGAGCCCCAAAATATACACTGATATTTCTTTACCTTGCTCGCACACACGCACACACACGGCACACACACAAAGCACCACACACACACATCACACACCACACACGCACACACACACACACACCGCACACTCACACCACACACACACACACACACACACACACACACACACATCACAGACCACACACACAGAACACACACAGACTCACACCGCACACACACACCACACACACACAGCACGCACACACCCACTGCACACTCAACGCACCACACGCACACACTGCACACACACACACACACCACACACGCACACACACACACACATACCACACACTCACACTCACACCACACACACACACACACACATCACAGACCACACACACAGAACACACACAGACTCACAACGCGCACACACACCACACACACACAGCACACGCACACCTCCAGTTCACAGTTGGGTGGTTAATTAACGTAAAAGCTCAGGGTAGAGCTTATCCCTCCAATCACACAATCCTGTGACTCAGGAGGGACAGCTGGGAAAGTCATGTCATTCCTCTCTGGGAGAAAGTGATCACGTGCCGAGGAACCTCAGCGATCCCAACGGCGTCTGCCAGTGAGACTCGGGATTATCAGGAAAAACAAAAGGGAGTCTGGGAAATGTGCATAAAAATAAAGCAAATCGCAATAAAGCCGGCCCCAGAAACACCTGCAGGTCCGAAAACACAACCAGAGGCCCTTACGTCAGGCAGTCCCTGGCTCCCTCTTAAAGAGAGGTTTTTGTTTTTAAACAAAAATTCTGGCTCTCTTCCCGCCCTGGAGACTGACACAACTGGACGTGCCGAGTTTCAGAGTTAAAGGTTGTGTACATGAGAGGATGCAGTCTGCCTCTGATACACACATCAGTCCGCCTTATCCCCTCCGCTCTCCCGGGCTCGCCTCGTTTCATCCCGCCGGCTTAAGGGTCCAACGGGAAACAAATTCCCGGCGGTGACAAAGAGTTGGAATGTTTAACGAGGATCGTTCCTCAGATAAGCCTGGCCTACTTCTGTCCTGGCCGATTTCTGGGAATAATTAGCGGGGAAGGTGCTGTTGAGCGCTGGGAATGCGCTGTTAAACCACGGCGGCGGTGGATCAGCGAGATGGCGGGAGAGCGAGACCAAAGAGAGGATTAATTAGTCCTCCGTCTCCTCGCCTCTTTCTGCAGCTTTTCTCTTTCTCTCTTCCTCTTTTTGTTTTCCTTCAGTTCTCTGTGTTCTCTTCCTTCCTTTTTTTGTTCCCTTATATGTCAGCGATTAGGGGGAGGTCAAATGTCACTTATTTAGGCAATTCTGAGAAAGTTTCGTTAAAAAAAAGAAAAGGTCTTCAAAGCCAAGGAGAGATGTGGAAAGTTTTGCCACTAAGCTAAGACAGGCCCGGCTGGGGTCAGAGGTCACATTCCTTCACAGGCCGAACTCCCGTATGTTTGTCCGATTGCTGACTAATCAAAGCCCTGAAAGGGGGAGGGAGGAGGGGGTCTGAAAAGAGCTGTTTGTGTCAGCCCACTTGTCCTGAATTCATCCCGGAACATCCAATCCACAAGGCCCATTCCACACTTTTGTCCTCCTGAGTGTGACCCGCTCAGCACTTTGATCTTACGGGACGAAGAGTGTATTTCTGCGGGGGGAGCTTGGGGAGGCGGGGGCAGCTCTTACGGTCAGTGCTATTTAGCTCCATCAAACACAAGCCTTTTGTTTAGTACTTCAAAAACCTGTGCCATGGTTTTTGTGTTTGTACAGAAATCTTAACAAAAGGACGAGGAACAATGGGTAAACAAGAGACAGCCTGGGTAGAACACCCACCCAGTCAGCCAACCACCCAACACAACCACCCAACCAGCCAACACAGCCATCCAACCACCCAACACAACCACCCAACACAACCATCTAACCCACCCAACACAACCACCCAACCAGCCAACACAGCCATCCAACAACCCAACACAACCACCCAACCAGCCAACACAACCATCTAACCCACCCAACACAATCACCCAACCACCCAACACAACCATCTAACCCACCCAACACAACCACCCAACCACCCAACACAACCATCTTAACCCACCCAACACAACCATCCAACCACCCAACCACCCAACACAACCATCCAACCACCCAACACGACCATCCAACCACCCAAATCAACCGCCAACCATCGACCACCCAACACAACCAGCCAACCCAACTGTCCAACCACCCAAATCAACCGCCAACCATCAACCACCCAACACAACCACCCAACCCAACTGTCCAACCACCCAAATCAACCATCCAACCACCCAACCCAACCCATCCAGCCACTCACCTGAACCCAGCAGCCCAACCCTGCTGTCCGGCCAGGCCTTCCTCTGACCTCATGAGAATCTGGAGTGGCAGCAGGAATGCCAAACCCGCTAAGGACTTCCGCTCATTCGGCTGCGTCACCCATAAGTCTCCCGTCTGAGGGAGGGACGGACAGCTGAGGGACCGAGAGCCAGACACTCTGGACATGACCTAGCATCGGGGGCAGAGAAACCTGTTTGAGCCAGCATTGGGGGGGAGAGAAACCGGTGTGAGCCAGCATCGGGGGGAGAGAAACCGGTTTGAGCCGGCATCGGGGGCAGAGAAACCGGTTTGAGCCGGCATCGGGGGCAGAGAAACCGGTTTGAGCCGGCATCGGGGGCAGAGAAACCGGTTTGAGCCGGCATCGGGGGGAGAGAAACCGGATTGAGACAGATTCTGGGCCTATTTACGGTAAAAGATGAGAAAAGGAAAGTCTGGGTAAGGTGTTGGGGTGTAACGGGTTAACCTATAAAGATGAAATCCACCCAGGACTGGTCTCATTCTTTCCCCCTTTAGACCCCAGTAAAACTTCTGCAGATTACTGAGCATTAAGAAGAAACTTTTCTTTCTCCAGACATTTGTAAGTAGCTGAGCTTATGCTAATAAATGCGCTTTGTGGAGAATTCCCACGGTTTTGCAGGAATTTACTGTTTTGTTAAATTCCCATATAATTGAAAGTGTACATTTTTATCAGCTTCAAAATTGTGGATTAATGATTTTCAATATGTATTTAGCTTTGGCTTTACATGTTTAAATTTATCTTCCGATGAATGCATTACTGAATATAAAATGGCAATAATGCTTTATGAAAATGTTACTCATATTACAGTACTGTGCAAAAGTCTTCGGCACCTGTATAACATTCTGTACAGATGAGATTCTTTCAAAATAATTCAATGAAAGGTCCTAAATAAACGTACTATACATTTTACATTACATTTTAGTAATTTGGCACAATAGTTAAAAACTGAATCACCCTTTGGCGTTAAAACTCTCATCATCAATTCTCTGAGATTGCCAATGCTGTCCTGCAGTTCTATAAGATGTTCGATGTTGGAGAACTTGCCACAGTTCTTCTGTAGACTTTGGGCGGCTCCTTGCTTCTGATCTCAGACATCCTTCATCAAGTTTCTATGTAAAAAGTAGTCGATTGCATACAGTAATATGTAACTTTTTTAAATTAAATATAAAAATGTCTCTGTAAAATGTAATCTTTTGGAAAATGATTATTTGGAAATCTTAAATGTGTTCTTTTATACTAACACACAAAAAAAGAAACATATATGTATATATATATATATATATATATATATATATATATATAATATAATATAATATATAATAAAGTCTAGGGTGCCTAAGACTTCTGCACAGTACTGTATATTCTCTTAAATGTTGAATTGAATTTCATTTGTCAAAACAAATTTTGGCATCCTTATTGCAACATATCGTAAAATTTCATCAGTCATACCAAATAAGTGAGAGTCACTGAAACTTTGCAATAATTATTTTGCAATCTTCTCTTTGGAAGTACCTCAACATTCTTAGGAAAGTTCTGGGAAATGAAACGATGCATGCTGAAGGATCAGAAACCTGTCAGTATCGCGTAAGATTCGTCAGCAGTTCCGGGATGACGGACGGGGTCTTGTGTTTCCATACAGCACATTTAGAGGAAAGCTCTTCCCCTTTTTATATCTTGTTTGTATTTTAGGATTAATGTACGGTTTCCAACAATTCCCCCTTCCAGGATCTGAGCTGTGTTTTTCAGTGAGATCATGCTAATCGGAAGGAAAAAACCTCCCATCTGAACGCCTGGATTAAAAAACTAGCAACTCATGAAAATAGGTTAAATATTATTGTGTTTTAATTCACCGGGTCGCGCTTTACAATAAGATTGCATTAATTGGCATTCACTCATGTAGTTGTTAACATTAATTAATGATGTACAGATACGTTCAGAAAGTTCATGTATTTAACTACTAATTAATATATTAGTTACTTGACTATGTATCCATTCACAAACCACAGGATAAATGTATGATTAGTTAACCATTAACAAATACAGATTTTTCCCCCATTCTAAATTGTAGTAGTAAACATGGATTAATGATGTTCAAATACATTGACAAAGATGTACAGATTAACTCAGTAGTTAGTTAACGACTACATTAGTGAATAATTCACATAACATTACTGTAAAGTGTTTCCATTCACCATAATGAGGGGGATAAAATCACTTTGTTAGTTTATATTTTTGTTAGTTTATATTTATATAGTTGTATTAGTTTATATTAATTTTTTCTGGAGTTTCCTGCAGTTTCCATTCAGTCCAGGAGGGGTTTTTCCTCTTAAGATCAGCAGCTGACAGCACGACACGGATGAGTCCCAGGTTTCTGGCAGAGGTGAGACACTGTAGTCCTCAGCTCCCTGCAGAAAGAAAACAACGACATGACGCACGTTAACATATCTCCTGAAAGGGTAGAGCAGTGGTTAGTGTGCCGTCATAGTTGTTTGTGTGTATGTGAGAGAGAGAGCGATAGAGACAGGGAGAGAGAGCAACAGAGGGATACAAATAGTTTCTTATATTGTTGCAGTACAACAAAATTGCATACACATATTACATTACATTCATTACATTACATTGCATATGGGGAAGGGCTGTTACTGCTTCTTTTCCCCACATTCCTTTGGGGGGGGGGAGGGGGGGGGTTGTTATTGTTAATGTATCTCAATGCTTTTGCAACACACGTTTACTTGTCATGCAAATAAAGCACATTTGAATCTTGGATCTTAATAGAGAGAGAGAGAGATAGACAGAGACAGACACCAACAAAGAGATACAGAGAGAAAGAAATGAGGCAGACACTGATAGAGAGGTACAGAGAGAAATAGAGAAAGGGAAAGAGGGTGAGAGACACTGGCAGAGAGAGAGAGAAGGATAGAGACAGACAGACAGAAAGAGGGAATGAGAGTGAGACAGACACAGAGAGAGAGAGAAGTATGGAGACAGACAGACAGAGAGAGAAGGATGGTGACAGACAGACAGAGAGAAGGATAGAGACAGACAGAAAGAGGGAATGAGAGTGAGACAGACACAGAGAGAGAGAGAAGGATAGAGACAGACAGAAAGAGGGAATGAGAGTGAGACAGACACAGAGAGAGAGAAGGATGGAGACAGACAGACAGACAGAGAGAGAAGGATGGAGACCGACAGACGGGGACAGAGAGACAGAGAGAGAAGTATGGAGACCGACAGACGGGGACAGAGAGACAGAGAGAGAAGGATGGAGGCAGACAGACAGACACAGAGAGAGGAGTATGGAGACCGACAGACGGGGACAGAGAGACATAATGGGCACAGCGATGCTCACGGGCTGCCTCGGGTCTGCCCTGGCACCTGCTGCTGGGATCACCCACGTCAGCGCAGCAGCAGAGGCTATTAATACAGCAGACGGCAGGGCTCTCCTCATTCCTCCGCTAATGCTTTTGTTTTTCCCACCGTGCCCCTTCATTTCCCCGGCTTTCCGTAATTATCCACAGGCAGCAGGCCGTGACGACACCCCCCCCCCACACCCTGGAATTAGCTCTGTGGAAGTTACCGGAGCCTGGCCTCTCTCTGGAAGGAACGGGTCAGGAAGGGGTACCGGGGTTCAGCGGGGAGAGAGAGCGGAGCTCTTTTTGTGTCGCTGTTGTTTGAAACTCTGCGTAGCCCCGACCAGGTCCTGTCTGCGCTGCTGGTTCTGCGCAGAGGACGTTCAGGCCAGGATGTTCGCTGGACTCCGCTGACGGGAAGAGAGCGAATGTGGAAGGACCCTGAACGAGCAGGTTCAGGGCGAGCGCGTTCGGCTTCCGCCCCGTGCCCGGCCCCGGCTTTGCCTCTGACCTGCAGCTTTTCCTCTGTCCGCGCGAGTGTGCTTCCTGCCACGAGGGGCTGCAGGTTCAGATCCAGGGTCAGGAAGTGCTGCTGTGCCTTTGACCCGGAAGCTCAAGCCTGGGTTTAATCAACACCGGTCCTTAAATATCAACTCACAATTAGACGCAGGTGTTGTTTTTATCTTCTGAAACACGGTTTGACCTGGTAATATCACTGATGGCTGAATGCGCCAAACCATGTCTGTGAAGAACAAATTGCTGGTCAAATTTAAAGATGAAATTGTATTGAATCCAGGACTTAGTCCCAACTGCCTGAATCAAACTTCAGAAGGGTAATTTACGGTACGGAAGGAACTGTACTGGTTCCTGAATACTGGAGATGCATCTTCTGAGTCAACAGATTATAAATAACCATTCTTTTTTCTGGTCCTAAAGAGCATTAAATAATATGCAGGGACTCAGTATCTTGGCACCAGTCCAGTTCAGTATATAGGAACTGGGCATGCAGATTCAGTTCTCAGGCTGAGAAAGTGGCATCTGACTTTCACTTTCACTTCATTAAATTATCTTGGTGTTCATTTTGGCGACCACTGAAGAGAAGAAAAAAAAAAAATCATTGTGGCTTTTTGTAAGTTAAGGACATACAGTATGTGAATAAAGTGTTTTATGAATGGAATGGGTGAGGTGATGAATGGAAGCTGTACAGCTGAGTTTTGATGGATGCTGATTGGACAAGCTGTGTTGTGATGGATGCTGATTGGACAAGCTGTGTTGTGATGGATGCTGATTGGGCGAGCTGTGTTTTGATGGATGCTGATTGGGCGAGCTGTGTTTTCATGGAAGCTGATTGGGCAACTGGCTGCTGTAGTGAGGTACTGACCATAACTTGCTTCAGTATAAAGGTATACTTTGTTTAAAAACAAATAAAAAACTCAAAACTCAGTCTGCTTTTGGCGTGAGCACTTGATCTGTCTTCCAACCTCATCTTTCAGATTTCAGGTTGTCTGGTCCATTGTTTCTCTCTTAGGACCTCGAACCCGAGACTACAGCCCCCGCCCGCCCCCCCCCCCCCTCGGGGTAATTACACGGCTCGTGCTAATGTGGGCGCGGTAAATGCTGATTGCAGTCAGAAATGACATGTTTGCTCTCCGACTGTCTGCCTCATCGGAGATAATGCTTGTTTACCTGTGGGAGGGGGGGGTGTCTACATCACAACAGAGAACAATCAGCTGGAGTGTGATAACTTACCCCTCCCTCGGGATTCAAAGCCAAACGTGTTACGAATGCCCGCAAGGGTGATCCACCAACAGAAAGGAAATGGGAGGAAAATGCTTTAAATGAATAGTTTATTTGACAATGCTGTTTGACTAATGTCACTGCACACTAATAACGTTTCTGTAAATGCACCAGGGCAAGCCAAGGAGAGCTGAGGAGACTCATTCTCATCTTTAGAGTTTGGACTGTGGGAGGAAACCAGAGGAAGCCCACACAGACATGGGGAGAACATGTAAACTCCACACAGACATGAGGAGAATATATAAACTCCACGCAGACACAGGGAGAATATGTAAACTCCACACAGACACGGGGAGAACATGTAAACTCCACACAGACACGGGGAGAACATGTAAACTCCACACAGACACGGGGAGAACATGTAAACTCCACACAGACACGGGAAGAACATGCACACTTCACACAGACACCGGGGAGAACATGCTAACTCCACACAGACACGGGGGAGAACATGCTAACTCCACACAGACGCGGGGGAGAACATGCTAACTCCACACACACACGGGGGAGAACATGCTAACTCCACACAGACACGGGGAGAACATGCTAACTCCACACAGACATGGAGAGAACATGCTAACTCCACACAGACACGGAGAGAACATGCTAACGCCACACAGACACGGGGAGAACATGCTAACTCCACACAGACACTGGGGAGAACATGCTAACTCCACGCAGACATGGGGCGGACATGCAGACTCCACGCAGAGAGGATCCAGGCCCGCTGGGATTCGAATCCGAAACCTCCTTCTTGTGAGGGAGCAGTGCTGACTACTGCACCACCGCAAGGTAAAGGTTCCGAACCTCCATTTTGTTTCGTTTGCAGTGGAGTACTGTGCTATGGCCCCTGTGCATTGCATGCTGTCATGTGACAGAGCCCCTGTGGCTGCGGGTTTGAAGCCAGGCCGGAGAACTGTCAGTGCATTGATCCCTTCTCTGTCACCTATCCTGTCTGCTTTCCCCTGTGTTTGAATTAAGTAAAACCGAGCCACAGTAATCATAGTTTAATGTCTCTCTGTGTCTCCCTCTCTCTCTCTCCCCTGTTCCTCTCTCCCTCCCTCAATTATTAAAGCTTATCCCAGGTTATGTAAAATTGGGCGGGTTAATGTTCAACCACCTGTTTGTGTCAGAGTTGCACATTGTCCGTGTTTGTTTAATCTCCGCACACACTGTCCGGTGTGTGTGTGAGTGTGTTTGTGTTTGTGTTTGTGTGTGTGTGTGTGTAGGTGTGAGTGTGCGTGTCTGTGTGTCTGTGTGTCTGTGTCTGTGTGTGTGTGTGTGTGTGTGTGTGTGTGTGTGTGTGTGTGTGTGTGAGTGCATGCATGTATGTGTGTGTGTGTGTGTGTGTGTGAGAGTGTGTTTGTGTTTGTATGTGTGAGTGTGTGTCTGTGTGTATGTGTGTCTATGTGAGTATGTTTGTGTATGTGTATGTGTGAGTGTGTGTGTATGTGTGTCTATGTGAGTGTGTGTGTATGTGTGTCTATGTGAGTGTCTGTGTGTGTTTATGTGTGAGTGTGTGTCTGTGTGTGTGTATGTGTGAGTATGTGTGTGTGTATGTGTATGTGAGTGTGTGTCTGTGTGTGTTTATGTGTGTTTATGTGTGAGTGTGTATGTGTGTGTGTGTTTGTGTGTGTGTTTGTGTGTGTGTGTGTTTATGTGTGTGTGTGCGTTTATGTGTGTGTGTGCGTTTATGTGTGTGTGTGCGTTCCTTTGGCTCCTCTGAAGTCAGCCCCTGCTTTACACTCTCCTGACTCAGGCCTGAGCCAGTCTCACAGCCAGTCCCACAGCCAGTCCCACAGCCAGCCAGTCTCACAGCCAGTCCCACAGCCAGCCAGTCTCACAGCCAGTCCCACAGCCAGTCCCACAGCCAGCCAGTCTCACAGCCAGTCCCACAGCCAGCCAGTCTCACAGCCAGTCCCACAGCCAGTCCCACAGCCAGTCCCACAGCCAGCCAGTCTCACAGCCAGTCCCACAGCCAGCCAGTCTCACAGCCAGTCCCACAGCCAGTCTCACAGCCAGTCACACAGCCAGTCCCACAGCCAGTCCCACAGCCAGCCAGTCCCACAGCCAGTCTCACAGCCAGTCTCACAGCCAGCCAGTCCCACAGCCAGTCCCACAGCCAGCCTCACAGCCAGTCCCACAGCCAGCCAGTCCCACAGCCAGTCTCACAGCCAGCCAGTCTCACAGCCAGCCTCACAGCCAGCCAGTCCCACAGCCAGTCTCACAGCCAGTCTCACAGCCAGCCCCACAGCCAGTCCCACAGCCAGTCCCACAGCCAGCCAGTCCCACAGCCAGTCCCACAGCCAGTCTCACAGCCAGCCTCACAGCCAGTCCCACAGCCAGCCAGTCCCACAGCCAGTCCCACAGCCAGTCCCACAGCCAGCCAGTCCCACAGCCAGCCAGTCCCACAGCCAGTCCCACAGCCAGCCTCACAGCCAGTCCCACAGCCAGCCAGTCCCACAGCCAGTCCCACAGCCAGTCTCACAGCCAGCCTCACAGCCAGTCCCACAGCCAGCCAGTCCCACAGCCAGTCCCACAGCCAGCCAGTCCCACAGCCAGCCAGTCCCACAGCCAGCCAGTCCCACAGCCAGTCCCACAGCCAGCCAGTCCCACAGCCAGTCCCACAGCCAGCCAGTCCCACAGCCAGCCAGTCTCACAGCCAGTCTCACAGCCAGTCCCACAGCCAGTCTCACAGCCAGTCCCACAGCCAGTCCCACAGCCAGTCTCACAGCCAGTCTCACAGCCAGCCCCACAGCCAGTCTCACAGCCAGCCAGTCTCACAGCCAGTCTCACAGCCAGTCTCACAGCCAGCCCCACAGCCAGTCTCACAGCCAGCCAGTCCCACAGCCAGTCTCACAGCCAGTCTCACAGCCAGCCCCACAGCCAGTCTCACAGCCAGCCAGTCCCACAGCCAGTCTCACAGCCAGTCTCACAGCCAGCCCCACAGCCAGTCTCACAGCCAGCCAGTCCCACAGCCAGCCAGTCCCACAGCCAGTCCCACAGCCAGCCTCACAGCCAGTCCCACAGCCAGCCAGTCTCACAGCCAGTCTCACAGCCAGTCTCACAGCCAGTCTCACAGCCAGTCCCACAGCCAGCCCCACAGCCAGTCCCACAGCCAGCCAGTCCCACAGCCAGTCCCACAGCCAGTCTCACAGCCAGTCCCACAGCCAGCCAGTCCCACAGCCAGTCTCACAGCCAGCCAGTCTCACAGCCAGTCTCACAGCCAGCCCCACAGCCAGTCTCACAGCCAGCCAGTCCCACAGCCAGTCTCACAGCCAGTCTCACAGCCAGCCAGTCCCACAGCCAGTCCCACAGCCAGCCAGTCCCACAGCCAGCCAGTCTCACAGCCAGTCTCACAGCCAGCCCCACAGCCAGTCCCACAGCCAGTCCCACAGCCAGTCTCACAGCCAGTCTCACAGCCAGCCAGTCTCACAGCCAGCCAGTCTCACAGCCAGTCCCACAGCCAGTCCCACAGCCAGCCAGTCCCACAGCCAGTCTCACAGCCAGTCTCACAGCCAGCCAGTCCCACAGCCAGTCCCACAGCCAGCCAGTCCCACAGCCAGCCAGTCCCACAGCCAGTCCCACAGCCAGTCTCACAGCCAGCCAGTCCCACAGCCAGTCTCACAGCCAGTCTCACAGCCAGCCAGTCCCACAGCCAGTCTCACAGCAAAACAGGTGGGTGGGACATGGGGGATGCATGTTACATGTGGATTTTTAGACCTCTCCCCCTTCCCCCCGCTCCAGAATAAAGCCCTTTTTATGTGTGAATGTACAGTACGTAGGCACAGTAATCCTGTAATGGGCTCCATCAACAAAGGAGAGTACACAACCCCGCCACACTACAGGCCCTGCGCGCAGAGAGACCTGTGTGTGTGTGTGTGTGTGTGTGTGTGCGCCTGTATGTGAGAGAGAGAGTGTATGTGTGTGTGAGAGAGTGAGTGAGTGAGTGAGTGTGTGTGAGAGTGAGTGAGTGTGTGAGAGTGAGTGAGTGAGTGAGTGAGTGAGTGTGTGTGAGAGTGAGTGAGTGTGTGTGTGTGAGAGTGAGTGAGTGTGTGTGAGAGTGAGTGGGTGAGTGGGTGAGTGGGTGAGTGTGTGAGTGAGTGAGTGTGTGAGTGAGTGAGTGAGTGAGTGAGTGAGTGAGTGGGTGGGTGGGTGAGTGAGTGAGTGAGTGAGTGAGTGAGTGAGTGAGTGAGTGAGTGAGTGAGTGAGTGAGTGAGTGAGTGAGAGAGTGAGTGTGAGAGTGAGTGGGTGAGTGTGTGAGTGAGTGAGTGAGTGAGTGAGTGTGTGTGAGAGTGAGTGGGTGAGTGGGTGAGTGGGTGAGTGGGTGAGTGTGTGAGTGAGTGAGTGAGTGAGTGAGTGGGTGAGTGTGTGAGTGAGTGGGTGTGTGTGTGAGTGGGTGTGTGAGAGAGTGTGTTTGATCTGCTTTCAGTGAGTTTCTCCTGCATGCTTAATCTGCCTTCACAATGCATGAGTGGCAGGGGGCGCAGACTCCACTGTCCTCTCCAAATAAAGGTAGGAAAAGTGCCTAAAAATGTACAAGTGGGAGGTATCCTATAGGTACATAAAACTATGGCCCTAGCCAGCAATATGTAGTAAATTTGTATTTGCTTTTTTTTTTTTTTTTTTTTTTTTTTTTGCTTGGAAAACATTAATTTGTACCCAATCAGAACATGAATGTATTTGATCCTTGAAGAACAAAAATGTACCCCCTCTCACCGTGTCTTTATTTCTGAGAGTGTGGGGAGGTGGGGGAGGCGGAGTTGGGGTGGGGATGGGGCGGTGTTGGGGTTTGTAAAAGAGACGCGTTGTGGATGAAGGCTCACTGCTGTTGTTCTGCCCCCTGAAACCTGAGCGTGTCGATAAATACCGCTCATGTGTACACACCTGGGAACCCCGCGCCTGCCAGCCGCCTGATTGGCCCGCTCTGGCTTTGATGTGGTGTTGCTGGGCCCGGGATTGGCCAGCGATAACAGGAAGTGGATCACACGGATTATATGACCCGAGCCTGCCGCGGCCGAGACCGGGCATCACAACACGTCTGACGTCACGGGCGGCGGTGACCGCGTTCTCTACCGTATGATTAAAGTCCCAGGTGCGTTTCGGCCCTCTGGTTCCCGCGGGCGCGTTGCCCTTGTGCCTGAGGACACGGGTCAGCTCCACAGAGCAGCTCCACTGCTTTTACAAAATATAGCAATCTCCCTCTCCTCCTCAGCTGTTGTGCGGTGAGCGGTGCCACAAAATGGCTGCCGTTGTGTCACCCAGGTGGGTGCTACACATCAGTGGTGGTTGAGGCGAAAGTGCTTTGAGATAAGTGGTATATAAATGCAATAAATTATTATTGTCATTCTTAATTGTTATTATTATTATTATTATTATTATACATTTCAAGCCCCTCCCCAAATACCAAACTACAATTCCCACCACCCCCTTCCCAACTACTAAACTACAATTCCCACCCCCCTCCTCTCCCCAAATACTACCAAACTATAGGTCCAACTGTAACAGCCCCCCCCCCCTTTGAAACATTACACATGATATGCCACCAGTCACAGATCAGGTGATCCTGATGTACTGAGACGTTGTGACCGCCAGACAGAAAATTGAAGTTCGTCCTGTTCCCAACACGTCTGTTTATTTATTCTTTTAAATTTTGGCTGATTTAAAACAAACCAAACCAAAGAAAAAAAATCTAAGAAAAACAGTTGTGTCAGGTGTATGTACAGAGGTATTATGAAACAAACACTCCCATTCCTGGGAATGTGCCATGGAAAGCCATGGGTGAATTATGAAGTGAATTTTTTGGCCTGAGTCACAGAATTAGGCTTTGGAAAAGGGGGGCGTTTGTTTGCGGTTTCAGATGTGTGATGACGGTTTAAGCTCTCACCTCTCCTCTTAACCTCCTACACGTTCTTCTTCTTCTTCTGGGGCAGATTTTCACTCCGTAAAGGAGGTACAGTTAGACACCCATTCTCCTCCCCAGTCCACCTGTATCCTGGATCCTATTTCACACACAATCCGGTCCATTAAGCTCTCAGTTAACCCGATAATCCCCTAACTCATTTTTACCTCCGCCAACAAGGTTACCAAATTACGTTCATCCGTCGAACGTGTCCTGATGAGTAATGACCGGACTGCCATGAAATTTACTCTGCACATTCAAGTTCCCGAGAGGAAGGAACCCATCGATTTCAGTGACCCCGTGACCTTTCCTCTAGCGCCACTATCAGGCCAAACATCCCTCGCCAAGTAGTGACTGGATCGCCAAAGGACATTCGCTGTGCACATTACTGCGAGGGGAGGTTGTTGTACCTCAGCAGATCTTCTGAATGCATTCTTTATAGTTCATTCTTTGATCTTTTATCTTATTATAATTGTTACTTTCACCTTCTTCTTTTTTTTCTTCTTTTTTTTACATTCCAGTGCCTTTGTAAAGTGCGCGCGCTGCTCTGTGTACTTTCTCGGAGAGTGCTTTGCGTGCAGCACTGCTATTGTCATTGCTGCTGCTGTTGTTGTTGTTGTTAAGTGTTAGTCTGACTCCCCGTTCCTAACCCCTCTCAGTAGAAAGTGGTGTGGAGGGGCAGGAGGTGCAGGCTGGAGCGGCTCATCGCAGCCTCTGTGGCTCTGGAGGTTGTCTGTTGTTGCTGTCTGTCACTGGAAGAAATTGCATGTTGGCCCGGCCCTTAATGTGAGTCCTCTCTGGAAGCCCATCCCTGTAGTCTTTCATATGGAGGGCGGGGGATGGGGAGGCGGGGGATGGGGAGGCGGGGGCCGGGTATTTAGGGGCGCCCTGTCAGACTCCCCTTAGCTCTGAGGTTCTGGGGCGATGTCTTGTTGAAAAAGACGAATCACAGATGAAAACCACTTTCTCTCATTTAACACATATCCGTATCACAAACCACCATTTTCTATAAGCTTTTTTAAATTTTATTGCCATGTCCAAGATCGTGTACACACAGACATGGGTGAAATGGATTAAAGTTGAGTTAAAGTTGTTGGTACGAGCTGTAGGCCATTACATTGGCCTACAGTGCATATTTCAGCTGGAAGACTAATCTACGTGCTTTAACCATGTTTATATTGATTTTGCATTGATGGAACTTTCCGTCTGCTTCCGAAATGTAATCTGGAAACAATGATTATGGTAACGGAGAACTTTGGCGACCGTTCAAAGTGTACTAACAAAGCTCAGCGTATCCTCTTTCTTATCTTGTTACAATAGTGGTTTCATGATTTCAAGGACAAAAAGCTCATTCTTGTCAATATATCCCAAACATAGAAGCTATATCCAAAGAAATGTATATTTTTACAATAACATTTCCATTGAAAATGTGAACGGAAATGTGCCCTGAACATTATGTAGCTTATCATTTAAATAGCATGGCAATCATCCGTACCTTGTTAACCAAGCTGTCTTTCACATTTTTTTCACAGTGAAATTTTGAAAATAAACAATTCCATTTTAGATGTGTAAAAGCAAAACTGCTGTTTCTTAATTGTGTCCTTAACCATAAAAAAAACTAAATGTCTGCACTATAAGCAGCTTTTCGAGTAAGGATAGTTGGACTAGTTTACAGTATCACCTGCAAACAAAGCATTGTTTGCCTTTCGCCAGCTAAACAAAAGTAGTGAAAGGGTGAAATAGTGAGGGGCAAACTTCCAGTGATGCGTCTGACTGTGTTTGAACGGAAAAATAAAAGCACTGACTAGCTGAGATAAGTCTGAATTGACTCAAATAGTGTGGATGTGCTGCTCCACTACATTTACATTTACCTTTTTGTCATTTGGCAGACGCTTTTAATCCAAAGCCTTTTACAAGTGTGTAGGTTCTTCCACAAGTAAAAGCATCAAATCCATAACTAGTAAAATACACAAGAAGTGCTGTTCTAAACAAAAATACACTAACATTGTATTCAGATGAATGTTCATCTTTAGTCAACAGGTGTGAAGTTTACAGACTGATCTACAGATTCATTCAACAACTTATTATTTTGCTCTTATTCTGTATCAGTTCACAGGCCCACTTCTTTCACAAGCACACACAGACACACATACACTCACACGTAGACAAACACGCATACACACTCACACACACACGCATACACTCATGCATACACACACACACAAACACGCACACACACACACACACACACCCTTTCTCTCCCCTGGAGATCAGAATTATGGCAGACGAAACATTAAACATTTCGCATCGCACTCGGGTTTGCCAAAACCTTGCGGTTTTTACTGTCAAATAATTTAGGACGGAAATGTAAATGTTGGAGCAGCTCTATCCTGTGCTGTGTTTAAATGTTCTCCCCTGAGTGAGTTATGGCCACAGTGCCGTCTCCAGGAGTTCTCACTCATGCGTCCTGTGAAGGTCAAGTAGCTTCTGAGCTGATGTAACGCCGCGATCCTGCGTCATTATTATATCCAGTGAAAGTCGTCGGCAAAAACAAACAATATCATTATTTTTGCAATTCTGAAAAATTCAACACTTTCATTTTAAATTTAATTTATGATTAATACATCATTTGCCATTTCACAACAGTTGGTGCTTTTGTTTATTATTTGCACGTCTTACGGACATACAAGGCGAAAGAAACAATAACAATTGCACAATATGTGCCAATAATTCTTTTCTCTTTTTTTTGCAATGACGAAGTTTGGTGTGAAATTCAGATGTTTACAAATTCATAGGTCAAGGAACAGATGCTCATGCATTACAATGACATGTAAATGTTCTCATGTTTGACGTACTTTCATTTCTGTTTTACCTTAATTAACCTCTTCGTTACATGGTTCAACTAAAAACTCAGGAGAGCACGATGAGAGAGAGAGAAAGAGAGAGAGAGCGAGAGAGGTAAGATATAGGGAGGGGGGAGAGAAGGAGAGAAAGTGAGCAAGCGAGTGAGCAAGAACTCCATGACCCTTCACCTGACTGAACCCAGAGACTCCATCTTCTTTTTGCAGGAAAAGATACCCCCCTCTCATTCCTGAGATCATTTGAGTGCTATTGCTTTTACCGCAGTGGTCAGAGCCTCTGTCTGCGTAGAGCTGCTCTTCTGCTGAGCCTCTGCTTCACAGTGTCTGCTGTAAAATCAGCCCTGTTTCTACCTGTGTTCAGAGTGTCTGTAACATCAGCCCTGTTTCTACCTGTGTTCAGAGTGTCTGTAACATCAGCCCTGTTTCTACCTGTGTTCAGAGTGTCTGTAACATCAGCCCTGTTTCTACCTGTGTTCAGAGTGTCTGTAACATCAGCCCTGTTTCTACCTCTGCTTCAGAGTGTCTGTAACATCAGCCCTGTTCTACCTCTGCTTCAGAGTGTCTGTAACATCAGCCCTGTTTCCACCTCTGCTTCAGAGTGTCTGTAACATCAGCCCTGTTTCTACCTGTGTTCAGAGTGTCTGTAACATCAGCCCTGTTCTACCTCTGCTTCAGTGTCTGTAACATCAGCCCTGTTCCCACCTCTGCTTCAGAGTGTCTGTAACATCAGCCCTGTTCTACCTCTGCTTCAGAGTGTCTGTAACATCAGCCCTGTTTCCACCTCTGCTTCAAAGTGTCTGTAACATCAGCCCTCTTTCTACCTCTGCTTCAGAGTGTCTGTAACATCAGCCCTGTTCCCACCTCTGCTTCAGAGTGTCTGTAACATCAGCCCTGTTCCCACCTCTGCTTCAGTGTCTGTAACATCAGCCCTGTTTCCACCTGTGCTTCAGAGTGTCTGTAACATCAGCCCTGTTTCTACCTCTGCTTCAGAGTGTCTGTAACATCAGCCCTGTTTCTACCTCTGCTTCAGAGTGTCTGTAACATCAGCCCTGTTTCCACCTGTGCTTCAGAGTGTCTGTAACATCAGCCCTGTTTCTACCTCTGCTTCAGAGTGTCTGTAACATCAGCCCTGTTTCCACCTCTGCTTCAGAGCAGTATGGCATGGCAGGGGAAGACACGCCTTCGACACACTGGAGGAACGGTGTTTGTGCTCTCTCATTGAAATGGGCTCAATGAGAGATGATTCTGCTCTGTACATGTGTGTGTTTGTCATCATACTCATGACTGAATCAACCCCTCTTGACTCATTCCCAGATTCATTTTCAGGCCTGTGTGAACAAACAGCATTCCTCACACTGTTGTGTGATTCACCAGGTAGCCATTTTCAGGCCACAGTTGAAATGTGCCGGCGAAAGGTTTTTATTTAATTAAATTTTTTGTATTATCCATTTTTGCCAAAAATGTAAAGCAGATGGCACCAGTTTAAAACTGGTATGAAGAGGCAGCAACTCGCAAACAACCTGTAATTTTTCTCCTGCGAAGTTGTTATTAAATGTTTAAGTCTAATCGTTCGCTATGAGTCTCCCACAGCCTCACGACACATCAGAGCTCTCCAGCGTGGAGGGGAATGGAGGGAGATTGGCATAGATGCTCTACCACTTTAAAGAGAAGAAAACTCCTGATCTGCTGTGTCAGTCCTTTAAAAAAAAAAAAAAAGCACCGTAATGTTGCTTCCATGCACCTTATAATTAAGACTCCTCATCTGTGCTCCTGCTGAGGACGGTTTTATCGTTTAATTGTAATTACCTGTTGGCATAATACAAAGGAAATCTAACCTGTGAGTGCAGGAGATGTGATCCGCGGTAAGTATAGAGCTGACGGTGCTACTTTACTCTTTCTAGGAGGAATTTTTGTTTCACTAAATTGTGCCGCAGTTGAAACTCAAACTCAACGTGTGAAATGCACACCAACCTTAACCTCCAACGGCGGAATTAGATTAAGAAAGATTTCTGTTCATTCATGGCATCCAACTTTTCTTTCTCAATGAACGCTAAATTCAGCCGCTGCCAAAAACTCATGCAAGTTGTGCAAGAAACCGACAAAGTGTCCCCCCCCCCTCCCGTCCCGTCCCCCGGCCCCCCCCCCCCTCCTCTGAAGTGACTGCTGAATTGCCAGGGCACAAAGCACATTGTGTGAACTGAGGGCTTGAATTCTCTTACTCAGCCTCCGGGACAAAGTGCGCTGGGTTTAGCTCCAGTCTGGGCCTTGGTGTTCCAGGCCTGTTTTTGATAAACAGACATGACGCAGCGCACGCAGTTCACATGGTTGCTCAGGTCACACCGAGGTATGGTGGAGCTTATTTTGATGTGACACGCTCTGCCTCTCCTCAGGCTGAAGGCAGGTCGCACCAAGGCACGGTGGGGCTTATTTTGGTGTGACACGCTCTGCCTCTCCTCAGGTTGAAGGGTGTGTTCCTGTTGCATCCCACAGCTGCTGCTGTTGTCGTACATGCGGGTTTGGATTGTGTGTATCTAATTGCACAGTTAACGGAAAGGACTGCGTCACACAGACACTTCTGGAAACGGTCACACAGTCACTCAGGCACATAGTTATGCAGTTACAGTCAGTTACAGACACATAGTTACACACTTACAGTTACATACTTACGCAGTTATTCACATAGTTACACACTTACAGTTACATACGCAGTTATTCACATAGTTACAGTCACTCAGGCAGTTACAGTGACATAGTTATGCAGTTACATTCAGTCACAGTGACATAGTTACACAGTTACATTCAGTCACAGGGACATAGTTACACAGTTACATTCAGTCAGTGACATAGTTACACAGTTACATTCAGTCACAGTGACATAGTTACACAGTTACATTCAGTCAGTGATATAGTTACAGTTACATTCAGTCAGTGACATAGTTACACAGTTACATTCAGTCACAGTGACATAGTTACACAGTTACATTCAGTCAGTGATATAGTTACAGTTACATTCAGTCAGTGACATAGTTACACAGTTACATTCAGTCAGTGATATAGTTACACAGTTAGTTACTCAGACACAGTTACACAGTTACAGTCACTCAGTCACAGTGACAAAGTCACACAGTTACAGTTGCAGTGACATGGTTCCACACTTACAGTGACACAGTCTCGCAGCATCTGGGTGGCACTGGATGATAATGTAAGCAGTCCTTTCAGACGCGGTGGCACAGACGACCGAATGCAAGGTTGCGTCCTGTTCCGATGTTCCTTGCTGTGAAAAAAACAAAAAGTCAGGAGAGAAATATTTCCTGCCAATAGTTCACCGATTTGTGTCAAAGATTAGAGGTCTCTCAGACACGCTGCTCTAAATATAGCCTGGGTTCAGAGGATCTCCCTGCTGTACACCAGCAGCGTGTTGCTCAGCTGAGCAGATTACAAACCGGAGAGACTTAATGGGGCCTACACTTTCCCTTGGTCATGGAGTTTTTTTATTTTATTTGTTAGACGCTAAAAATAACTTTATGGCCAGACACACTGACACAAAGCGCACGTCTCTAGGAGCCCCTGGTGAACTCTAGTTTCCGATTGCCACATCTCAGAACGAGACCACAAAGACAGGAAACGGGGCTAAATGTGTCGCGTGTCCTTCTCGTGGGCCTGACTCCGCTGCTTTTAAACGGAACAGTTCCTCTCTCCAGGGCGTGGGGTAAAGGGCAGGGTACGTTGCCCTCGCTGCTCCTGCGGTTGTGGCTGAGGGTTTGAATTGCATTGTGGGATTCAGTCTGCTCAGCTCCTCACACAAATGGCACGTTTAAAAAAAAAAAATGCGGAACTCATTTTGTGTTCTTTTACCCTGAGCGGTATTTGCCACTCCATCTCCATCATCAGTAGAGCTGGTACCAGGCTGGCTGTGCTGTTTGAGTTCGGGCCGGGTTCTGGATTTAGCCCTGGATGAAGACACCAGATTCTAGTTGATTGAAGACCGTGATTAGGTCATTCGTTGCTAGGCTAAAACAAAAACCTGCACCCACACTGACCTTTTTCAGATCAGGTTGGACACCCCTGCTATAGAGGACATTAAATGCCTGCTTGTTGTGTAGAGAGGGTTCATTGGCTTAACATAGCGTAACGTAATAGAATGATGAGAACAGGCCCCAAGCTAGACATCTATCACCGTATGAAGCCTGGTCTTGGGAAAGGTTCATTCAATGTCCAGGAAAGTTCAGGTCACTTTAATATCTCTAATGCTGTTCACTAAGGACCAGAGACTGGGAGCGTGTTTTGCAAGTCTGGCCCCTGCTCTCGACCCCCAGGCTCCCGCGAGCGAGCCAAGGGCCGCGATGGCAAGTAAATACTTCCCTGAGGAAACGGGAAGTGGGGGCCAGCCAGCCATTCCTGCAGACGCTGGGCGGACTGTTTAAAGTGGTGCCAAAAGTACGGGGAGATTTAGGGTTAAAGCAACAGGCAGTTTCTTTAACCCAAAAAGAAAAAAAAACAGCTGGCTGTTGATGGATTGAGTCCAGACCCTTGGCCTACTTTACTTAACCCACTTTATCCCCATCCAAAAGCTGTGTCTGAAACAGCTGAGAACAGGAGCGCCCCCCGGCTTCCTGGCCTACTGTCAGAGTACCGTCGTAGATCCTTGAATCGAAACCTATCACGTCTTACGAGTGCACCCAATGCATGCTGGGAATGCCTCTCGCACCCCACGCAAACCCTGACCAGGAACAAGCGGGATGGGTAATGGATGGAAGGAAGGCCAGCAGGGCCTTTGATTAGACTGAAGGTGAAGGCGTGGGGGGTTATAGGTGATATTGGTGGTATAGGGGGGTTGAGTTCATTGGGTTTTGCATTCTCTTCCCTGGTGGACCCTGCCTGCTCCTTAGAGGCGGTCGCACTGGGTTCTGGCCAATCTTACCATCCAAACGAGGTAGAATGTGAAATGGAACAGGAACTGGACCGCAGTGAATGTGCTCGCAGTGTCCCCGTCGAGCAGAGTCTGCAGGTCCTCTCTGATCGATGCGTCTCGGCGAGGCAGGGAGTCGCCCAAACGCGTGGGGAGAGGTGTTTCTCAGCCCGGCAGAAACGCTGAGCAGCGGCCCGCCCGCATCCAGCAGATGCTCCTAAACAAGCTGCTTCCTCCTTTTGTCTTTTTTTCGCCCGTTGAAGAGCGGCCAGGGTTTTGTTTGTTCTTCAAACTTCAGTCTTCGGTGTCATTCAGCGTCGAGCCAGTGTTCTTGACCCTCATTGCGTTCAGTCACCACTAGTCATTGTTACATCAGCATTGGAATGTTAAGAACATTCTAATATAATCCGTCGAGAACATTCCAATCACATATTTGTGGGTGACATTGGCTTAGGTGGTAAGAGCTGTTGTCCGGAAGTGGGAGAGTTGCCGGTTTGATCCCGCCCTGGGTGTGTCGAAGGGTCCCTGAGCAAGACACCTAACTGCCACTTGCTCCTGACGAGCTGGTTGGTGCGTTGCATGGCAGCCAATCACTGTTGGTGTGTGAGTGTGTGTGTGAATGGGTGAATGAGAGTATCGATTGTACGGCGCTTTTGATAAAGGCGCAATATAAATGCAGACATTTGCCCCGGTTGGTGCAGAAGTGCCGAGAGCCATTTGGTAGTTACTCCCCAGAATGCTGCAGGACAATTCAAAAGCTCCGAAGCCGTAGCCTTGAAGTGAAATGGGACAGGTTTTCCTGTGCCCTCAGATTCTTTTGGTCATGATTGGCCCTGCCGTGTACATCCTGGGGTGTGTCCGCAGAATGGGCAAAGCGAGGAGGCTTTATGTGCAGCTATGACCCCCCTCCCCCCTCGCTGAACCTGGGGGGGGGGGGGGGGGGATGTCATGGCCGATTCCTGCGGGTAGGTTCCCGGGCTGGAAACCATCGGGGGCTCCCTCGGGACGGCCAGCGTTTAGCAGCCTCGTCATGGCGGGGTAACCACCGTCCCCCGTCCCCATGTTCTGATTGAACATGAACCACCACCTCCCCCCCCCCTACCACCACCACCACAGCCCCCCCACAAAAAAAGGACAGGCGTGCCTGAATCTGGGGGAATATTCCGGACACTCTGTCCCAGCCTCCTCCGCTGACATTGTCCTTCCCCGCGCACACTTCTTTCATTTGAGGAGATGAATGAAAGGGGGGTTGAGAGCGGGTTGGGGCCACGGGGGATGTTTGTTTTGAGTGGCGGTGATTTCCGTAATGAGATCAGTCACACTCCACCTCCCTGGCTGTGCCGTTCAGGGCTCCGGCCCTCACGCATAAAGCACAGATTGTTTTGTTCCCCCCCCCCCCCTTGTTTTGTACAGTTTTTTTTTTTGTTTTTGCAGGACTCGATCTAATTTCGGTTTCCTGATCAAACAAAGGAAGCCTTCCTAGTTATTTAGTCATGGTTTCTGACTTGTAAACACCAGCTGCAGGATAAATGAGAGTTTATTATGAATAACCAAATAAGTGGCCATACCTTAGTTTTGATATATTATCTTTGCTAAGCCTTTGCTATTGTGTGGTGGCTGGGCAATGCCCAGGAGGACATTGGATAAGTTTCATGCTGTTTACTTCAGCTCTGCACTGTAATGGGTAGTAGCCATGAATGCAAGTGGCTGAACCAGTCACTAACAATATCATGTGTACAGTACACCCATTCTAAAAGTGCCCAATCCCAATATCCCAATATATAAAGTTGAACACTCAGTCGGCAGTTTATTCAGTAAACCTGTGCACCAGCTCATTAATGCAAATATCTAATCATCCGATCATGTGGCAGCAGCCAGATGTGGAAAAGCATGCAGACATGGTCAAGAGGTCAAGAGTTTAAGAGGTTGATCATTTTACGGGTTTCAGTTCTTGTGCTCCCACACTGTACAGCTGAGCTGTGTCTGATGCATTCCATGGTTTTTGGTGACCTATGAGCAGATGATGTGGCCCAGACCATGTGGGTGGTTGGGTCCACCCTACTTCCAGTTTTAGGTCTGGTGGTTTACGTGTCATTCTAATTTTCGCCCTTGGAATAGCTTGCCTTAACCAAAAGAGGAACATTTAGCCATTGGCTGGAGTGGTGGCAGTTCTCTAAAGTTACCCCCGTCAGTTGTTACGAGCAGTGCTCAGTAATGAACTTGCAGAGCGATGGCATTGTAGTAATGGCAGTAACTATGCCACCAGTCAGACCAGTCAGACCAGTCAGACCAGTCAGTAGTAATCCTTATATAAACCGCTGCTTGCTGTAAGGCAGGAGGCAAGGGCTGAGCCACTTCAGGATTTTGTACCAACTTCTGCTCTTAATCATTTAATTAGCTAAATAATATCTTGATCAGACATTTGTATATGCACCAGCTACAGACAAGATTTCATTCTGCTCAAGTACAGGAGTGAACTAGCATCACGTAGGTGAAAGTGTTGTGACTGAGCAGTATTCTTGACTTGAAGGTGATGATGATTGATGGTGATTGCAGTGATAATATTGATAATAATATTGATGATGATTAAGGCAATGCTGATGAGGATGATGGCACCAGGAACAGGGTTGGGCTGTCCTGCTCTCGCTGTTGAATGAGGTGTGCTTTATTAGGTTTGGAGTGAAAACCTACAGGATGGTTGATCCCCAGGAACAGGGCTTGTTACAACTGGTCTAAACTAATAATAACTAATCAGGGGAGTGGGATTGATGTCAGCTGGCTGATAAGTCCCACCCACTGCCTGAGAAGTCTGACCCACTGTTTGAGAAGACCCGCCCACTGTCTGAGAAGACCCGCCCGCTGTCTGAGAAGGCCCACCCACTGTCTGAGAAGACCCGCCCACTGTCTGAGAAGACCCGCCCACTGGCTGAAAAAACCCGCCCACTGTCTGAGAAGTCTGGCCCACTGTTTGAGAAGTCCCGCCCACCGGTCAGTGACGTTAAAAGAAGGGGGACGCTTGGCAGGAGTCATTTCTCATTAAACTCTTCAGCAATTATTTAATTATTATCTACATTTTACTCCTGTAGTGCAGTTTCATGCACATGTGTGATTGACTGCCATCTGATCCTGATTATGGTTGTCCCTAAAAAAAAAGGTTAAAAATGATGAAAAACAGATGTGCCCCGGTTTCAAATAACATGTCCCCTTTGAATTTTTTTTATTTTTTAATTGCATTCAATATTTCATCTTTCATTTGATGTTTTCATTTCTACAGACAAATGTATTACCTTGTTATTTATATTCTTAAAATACAGAGCAAATATCTTTTTAGGCCCACAGCCAAATGGAATGCTGGGAGCTTTTTACATGTCAGCCAGGTCATATTATTCCAGCACTGAAAACCCAGCGTGATGCTTCCTATCCTTCTGTTTAGAAAAGCCCAATTCAGATTTTTAAATGGCATCCATTTTGAGAAGGCATCTTGACATGCCTAGCCCCTGAGATCGCTTCTGTCAGCGTCCAATGATGCCCCAGGTCCAAGAAGGGTTTATGTGCTTCTCCAGAAGCAACCAATGCAGCTTCCTTATTGGCCTGCCAAACGCACTGCCTGATGCTGATTGGTAGGCTAATCACGCTGGCCCATACTGATTGGTCTGCTTATCATGCTGCCCCAAACTGATTGGTCTGCTTATCATGATGTCCAATACTGATTGGTCAGACATTCAATGACAGATAGTGACATCACTTGTGCTGCCTGTCTTCCCAGAAATTTCTCGCTCTGTTTTCCCATCACATATATCCTTCCCCATTTCCCAGTGAATACGTGTTCCCATGGCATACGAGGGCAGCCTGGATCATAATGGCTAAATGATCCGCACAACTATTGAGCCCTTTAGATAAAAGGCCCTTTAGGTAAAAAGCACCAGCCAAATAACTGTAATGTAACTAATGTATTTTTTTTATTTTCTTGCTTCATATTGGAGTGACTGTGGAGTAACCTGAACCAGGTCATAAAAGCATTGCAATGTCCAGGAATGTGGCCAACATCTCTGAGCGAGAGAGAGGCAGAAATGCAGGAGTAAAAATGTGGGAACGGGAGGGGACGTTTATTCACAACTGCTGTTGGCCAGTCCAGTCTCGCCTCAGTAACACGCGTCCAGCTCGCCTGTGGAGACCACGTCTGCATCCATAACACAAAAATAACTCACTCGACAAGTGCAGGGCTTTAACACAGCGTCGAGCGCAAATATAAAAAGAACAGTTTGTTTCAGGGTTCTCACATGGAATGTGCACAATAGTTTAACCCTTTATAGGACGATTATACTATATTCAACACCACAACCCTCTGAAGTCTGCAGTCACAACCCCCCCCCCCCCCCCCCTTCCCCAATTGACGATTGCAACGTTATACAAAACAAACATTCTCATTTCATTTTGGAATGGACTGCTCATCAGCCAAAAAAAGAGAGGTTTGAAAAATTGGATCTGGAATTCTTAATTCACACTTCTAATTCAATAAGTAATTGTTCTTCTTCTCTTTCCCACCTCTGGTCGTGCTGCCTTTCCTGTAAACTTCTGGTTATCTGCAACTGACCTGGGTCAATTGCATATCTGAAATTCCTGGACTATCTTTCAAGCTGGATACGTTGGGAAACACTTGTTCCAGACCATTGCTGGGAAATTCCAGAGGAGCATGTTATTACATCACTCAAGAGAAGTCTTTTGTTCTGAAGGCTGGAGATTTTCTTCAGAAAATTGCAAAAGTAATTGCAGAAGTAATCTGCAAGACTTTTACTGGTATTTAAAGGGTTGAGTTAGTTAGTGAGGTTTCCCCTGCCTCCCCCACCCCCCTCCCCCCTCCCTCTCTCTAAAAGCAGTTGGGCCGGCCCTTTTGGCCTGTTCCGTGTTGTTCCCAAGAACCAATAAATAATTTAAGCTGCACTCTTCTGCAGCGAATGAAAGTAGGTGTTGTGGACACGCATACACTCATGCACACGCAAGAACAGTCACATACATGTGTACACACACACACACACACACACACACAGAAAGTAAGAGGCCAAGAAATGAGAGAAATTTGATAAAGGTTTTTTTATTGATATTAAAAATGAAGTACATGGATTGCGCATGTCAGCCATTTTTGCGTGCAGAGATTACGGTAGTGAGACACACGGGCTGGGTGATATTACGGTAGTGAGACACACGGGCTGGGGGAGATTACGGTAGTGAGACACACGGGCTGGGGGAGATTATGGTAGTGAGACGCACGGGCTGGGGGATATTACGGTAGTGAGACAGAAGGGCTGGGGGAGATTACGGTAGTGAGACACACGGGCTGGGGGAGATTACGGTAGTGAGACACACGGGCTGGGGGAGATTACGGTAGTGAGACACACGGGCTGGGGGAGATTACGGTAGTGAGACGCATGGGCTGGGGGAGATTACGGTAGTGAGACAGAAGGGCTGGGGGAGATTACGGTAGTGAGACAGAAGGGCTGGGGGAGATTAGGATCGTGAAACAGAAGGGCTGGGGGAGATTACAGTAGTGAGACAGAAGGGCTGGGGGAGATTACGGTCGTGAGACAGAAGGGCTGGGGGAGATTACGGTAGTGAGAGATTACGGTAGTGAGACGCATGGGCTGGGGGAGATTACGGTAGTGAGACACACAGGGGGAGACTGAGAGCGATCCCTTCATATTCACGGGCTGAAGTGCTCATCTTCCAGGCCCTTCTGTACCAACAATGCAATAACACCTGGAGTCCTAGCAGATAATTATTTTAATGTTTTATGAGAAACACAGAAACCCACCATCTGATAAGCCACATGCAAAGTCACTGGGAGAAAACTTTAAACAATTATTCTGGACAAAATAAAAACCAAAACAACGATGTATGTTGATTGTAATTTCACCGTTTTCCAACAACAACTGAAAATTTAAGTGATGACAGACTGGGACTGACAGCAAGACATGATGCTTGGGAGTGGGGTTGAGGGCAGGATTCTGATTGGCTGAATGTCTCCATCCAGGACACTGATTGGCTGAGTGCCTTGATTTGTCTCTGCCCTTGATTGGTGACTAAGCAAGAAATATATTTATATATATAATTTATCTGGAGGGTGTTGCAGCATGTTGTCACCAGGGGAAAGAACCCAACAATTACAATAGGGGGGTTAAGATTACCGTTACCCCTCCTGTCACAACATTTCCCATCTATTCCTGAGAATTTACACAGCCAATCGAGATTCATCATGATAGCCCTTAATCAGCCCAACATACTGGCGGGAGGGGGTGGGGTTTTTGTAAAAAAAATCAACAGCCCCTCAGAGCGACTAGAAATGCCACTGCTTTGGTCGGACAAATCGTGTCGTAGGAGTTGGTCAACAGCCTCCTGGCCTGCCCGCAACGAGTCAATGCGAGGTCACAGATTTCAGCGTCCTCCCCCGGGCCAGGAGCACGGCGGCACACAGAAAGCTCTCGGGCCGCACGCACACTCGTATCCCCCCGGCGTTAATACTACAGTGGCTCACAAGGTAACGGGGCGGAGACGAGTCTTCTCTCCCGCGTGATTCGCTGGATGATGACTCACTCACATCAGCTCTGGGACCCAAAGCTCAGCTCACGTGGAGATGGCCTCAGCTCTGGGACCCAAAGCTCAGCCCCCCTGTTCACGTGGAGATGCCCTCAGCTCTGGGACCCAAAGCTCAGCCCCCCCGTTCACGTGGAGATGCCCTCAGCGCTGGGACCCAAGCCTCAGCCCCCCTGTTCACGTGGAGATGCCCTCAGCGCTGGGACCCAAGCCTCAGCCCCAGGGACCTCCCTCAGTTGTGAGCCTATTTTAGGGACATGACGCTCCCCAGCGACCCGGGCCGCAGCAGCTGCTGAAATATTGATGATTCGACGTTACTCGGTGGTGGGGGATGCGGAAGGGGGGAGACGTATTTTTGGTACAAATAGCAATTCCGGTATAAAGGAGAAAGAATAGAACATATAAAATGGAATCTGTCAGTTGCGCATCAGTGCTACGTATATTATTTGGACCAATTTTTCATATATATATTTTTTTATAACAAAATAAATAATGCCTTTATACAGTGCCATTATTTGTATTTAAATCGAAAAAAAAAAAAAAGCTTGGCGGCTCATTATGCAAGACACAGCTCAGACTAGAAGGACATGACACTAATAATACATATTCAAGTATTTGTTTTCAAGCAAAAGCATGTGAATACTACTGATAAAAAATAAAGATGTTAGTTGACATTATTGCTGTTTTTTCCCTTTGACTTGAAATTTGTGCCTTTTTTGTTTTTAAGAAATGTAAAATAATCATCATATTAACCACAGTAAAAACAATAGCAAAAATTAAAAAAGAAAATAACTATTTTGCAAACAGGAATGTCACGGGAGCAGAGTCTGATGGGATCCTTTCTGTTTTTTTTTTCTGTTTTTTTTTTTTTTTAAAGAAAAGAAAAAAAAACTAAAAACTAAAATCACACGTGCTTTGCGTTGCTTCGGTTTGACGTGGTCAATCAGAGGGGGACACGGGGGGAGACCGGGGTCCCCCAGCGGGGTCCCCTCAATATCCTTTGGATTTCCCCAAGCTGAGATCCTTCAGAGCGCCATGGCGACCTTCTGATTGTGTGTGGGCGGGGCTTGCTTCCATGGCAATGCCACTGTATCCCGGTAACGCCTTCCTCCTCCCCGTCCCACACCGCCAGAACCAAGCCACTCGACCTCTCCTCTTTTTAACGAGTCACACTTTCCTTAAAACGGAAAGCTTATTAATTATTCAAAGAAAAAACAATAAAACGTGCCTTTTTCCGCTTCCTCTTTGAGTTCGTTCCCAAAGCTAGCACCATGACATTTATTTTTGAGCTACATGTTCATTGTTCATAAAAAAATAGTGCCATTTATTTTTTCTTTACTTAAAAACAAGAAACTTTGACGTAATCCGTGGCAATGTGCAATCTGCAGACTTTTTTTTTCCCCGTCTGCTTTTTTTTTGTGATTAAAAAAAGGTGCTGGAACAGGAATCTATAATTTAAACAAAACAATTCCTTACAGTGTGGAAATCCCTCTGTCGTTATATAGGTGCAAACTAATGAGAAAAAAAAGAAGTAAAGAGATGTTCTTTATGGGAGGACACTGCCGTAGGATGGAGACGCTGGAGGTCGTCCGTCACCCTCCGATTCTCTTCCGCAGTGAAGGGCGGACCGCCGTGGGCCCTCCTGACCTCCGCCAAGCCGTACATCTCTCTCTCATCCCCCTTTTCCTCTCCTCTTTTTCCCTCTTTGTTCTCTGGTAGGATCCACCCGAATTGGTGTTCGGTGGAACTGTCCGCTCTTGTGTGTGTGAAGGACGCAGAGAGAGGGGGACAGTTGGGGACAGGAGACCGGGCTTGTGTGGGCGTGTACGGGCGATGACGAAGGTGGTGGTGGTTTTTTCGGGGTTGGAGGGGGGGAGGGCGAGGGGGGAAGGGCTGGGGGGGGGGGGGATGTGAAACAGGAAGACTGCCACAGAAATGACGTCAGAAACAAAGCTATAATCCCCTAGTCTCTTTCTGTCCGACTGTCTGTGCAAAGGCTCCGGGCGGCGGGTTCACTTGTGGGTGTGGACGGGGTAGTCCTGCGTGGGCCGCAGGGCCGGCGGGGGCAGCCGGCTGGGCGGGGTGATGAGGGGCCGGTGGAGCCGGGCCTGGTCCCGGGCCTGCTCCCGCGCCTGCTCCCGGGCCCGCGCCCTCTCCACCTGCCGCCGAAACTTGCGCGCCCGCAGGATCCCCGGGACGCCCCGGCGCAGCCTCTGCGCCGCCTTCCTCTGCCACACCTCGTATCTCGAGTACTTCTCCGACACGTGCCTCCTGGACTCCTGCCATTCGGGAGAGACAGAAAGCAGATGATGAGGAGGAGGAGAAAGGATCCTGGGAGAGCCCCCCCCCCCCCCCCCCCCCCACACAAGCACCCCTTTCAGAGACGACGGCTGACGATAACGCACGGGTAATTATGCCGTTTAGGACTGATCCGGGGCCTAGCGCGATGAAGACGGGTCGGGACGTGTCCGGGCGTGTCCGTCCCGCACGTGTGGTGCGCCTGTTTTTGGAGTCTCTCTCTCTCTCTCTCTCTCTCTCTCTGGCATTGACCCACTGAGTCCTGGTCACACCATTGTGCTCATAAAGGCTTCACTCGCGAATTCCCAAGAGGTCTAAAAGACAGAAGCCATAATGGCTGGCTTCCCAATCCCTCTCCCCGCATATACGGGGAGAGAGACAGTCCTTTCGCCCTCACACACCCGCCCGGGGGGATCCCCCCACTTACGTCTCTCCCATTGATAAGGTGTATGCATTCCGGCATTCCAACATTCCAACATTCCCGTTCAAATGCCCCCCCCCCCCCCATCTAGAGCTGGTGATTTCCACCCGACCCTGATAAAAAAACTGACCAGAACCGAAGGAGCCGTTCTCATTCTGGGCTCAGTTGGGGTCAGGCCCTTTGCAGCCAGCCCTTGACATTTTGAGTGCTAAGCACCAAGTGGGCCGGATGGCAGTTGTAGGCAGGCTAGCCTATGCTAAGCTACTGTATGTGCGTGACTCAATGGGTGCAGTAGAGCCGGTAAGAAGAAAAAAGAAGTGAGGTGAGGTGGGAGCAGCCGTCGAAAGGAAAATCCGATATCTGGACCAATTTTTGCATGGTTTTTCCCCGAACGAAACTGACCCAGATCCGAGTGAGTCGGTGGGTGTCAGTTGTACCCCTAAAAAAAGGCCTCCCCAGACAGGTATTACCCTCTTCCCGGGAACTGTACGCTGCCTGCGTTATCAGCGGGAGACCGAGCCGCTGGTGTTGTGCCCTGCAGAACGCGCTCAGGAATGCCGTGCACAAGGCTTTCACCTTGGAGCGTTCGCCCGCCCCCCTCCGGAGCATTCCGCCCGTGCGCTGAAACTACACTGTTTTTTTTTTTTCCGCCTTGCTCAGCAGATTTCGCTCCGAGAGACACTTGCTCAGCACGACTCGTTACGCCAGATAAAAGACTTTATTTTTAACATCTTTAATCCCACGGCTGCTGCCTGCAGGCTCCTGCGAAAACAAAGCCGGGAGGGGCCGTCGGGGCGGGCGGGGGGGGGCGCGGGGTTCGCAGAGGGGCGGCGCGTTCTCACGGTGATAAGGGATCATTGACGTCACACACGCCTCGCTCGGCGGCTGCGGTGTGAGTGCGGCTGGTTTGGCGGCGCACACCTTGCTCGGTTTTGCAAGCAGCGCGGGACAGGTACAGGTCTGACCTGCGGGGAGTTAGCCGGAACGCATCACAGACTGGCAGTGAGTTCGCGGCACACACCTTGCTCAGTGGCGGTAAAACGGCTATAACCAGCTGTGAGTTGGCGGTATAAACCTTGCTTAGTCGTGATAACGCATTTATAACCCGCGGTGAGTTAGCGGAAACAGAGCTATAACCTGCAGTGAGTTAGCGGAAACACAGCTATAACCTGCAGTGAGTTAGCGGAAACAGAGCTATAACCTGCAGTGAGTTAGCGGAAACACAGCCATAACCTGCAGTGAGTTAGCAGTAACACAGCTATAACCTGCAGTGAGTTTGCGGAAACACAGCTATAACCTGCAGTGAGTTAGCGGAAACACAGCTATAACCTGCAGTGAGTTAGCGGAAACACAGCTATAACCTGCAGTGAGTTAGCGGTAACACAGCTATAACCTGCAGTGAGTTAGCGGTAACACAGCTATAACCTGCAGTGAGTTAGCGGAAACACAGCTATAACCTGCAGTGAGTTTAGTGGTAACAGAGCTATAACCTGCAGTGAGTTAGCGGAAACACAGCTATAACCTGCAGTGAGTTAGCGGAAACAGAGCTATAACCTGCAGTGAGTTAGCGGTAACACAGCTATAACCTGCAGTGAGTTAGCGGTAACACAGCTATAACCTGCAGTGAGTTAGCGGAAACACAGCTATAGCCTGCAGTGAGTTAGCGGTAACACAGCTATAACCTGCAGTGAGTCAGCGGTAACACAGCTATAACCTGCAGTGAGTTAGCGGTAACACAGCTATAACCTGCAGTGAGTTAGCGGAAACACAGCTATAACCTGCAGTGAGTTAGCGGTAACACAGCTATAACCTGCAGTGAGTTAGCGGTAACACAGCTATAACCTGCAGTGAGTTAGCGGAAACAGAGCTATAACCTGCAGTGAGTTAGCGGAAACAGAGCTATAACCTGCAGTGAGTTAGCGGAAACAGAGCTATAACCTGCAGTGAGTTAGCGGAAACAGAGCTATAACCTGCAGTGAGTTAGCGGAAACACAGCTATAACCTGCAGTGAGTTAGCGGAAACAGAGCTATAACCTGCAGTGAGTTAGCGGTAACAGAGCTATACCCTGCAGTGAGTTAGCGGTAACAGAGCTATAACAGTGAGTTTGCGGTACACACCTTGCTCAGTGGCGGTAAAGCAGGAATGACCTGCATCGCGGTGGCGGACACATCCCTCTCTGACTTGGCGGGTTTGGCGCAGTACTGTTCCAGCAGCATCAGGTCACAGCTTTGGAAACAACATTCTTCCACGATTCCTTTCTGCGACCGCCTGCTGTTTGACCTGCTGGTCGGCCTGCCTGGAGAGAGAGGGACAGAGAGAGAGTTTAGGAGGGGCTTCACCGGTGGCCATCTTGCAGAGACTTCACGTTAAACCCTTGGACTCTGATGTAGACATCTGATGGAAGAGTGAGGGTTAATACATTCTGTCATCACTAAGCTGTCCAATCAAAGCAGCCACAACTAAGTTTGCGGTTCTTTGTTTTCTAACCACAAAAAAAAAAACACAGTAATTGGTTCCTGAATCTCCACCTTTCTCCCATGCGCTGTGTGCTCTTTTGGTCCTGTGTGTGTGTTATTTACATTTATACTTAAAAAAAATAAAATCTGAATTCTGACATTAACAGCAATGTTTGTTGTTCGGATTGATCCTGACCAATAGGAGCCTGCCACCTTGGTCTGGAAGAGCCACAGGATCCGCTGCTTTTACACCTTCGGATCAACATCCTGTTTGGGAGTCCCAGAACCCGGGCCAGGTGAGTTACCTGTGTAATCACCTGAGGACTACAGAGCAGACCGTGTGGCTCTCCAGGACCAAGAGCTGAGAATCAATTCTGGACTGAGGGAAGGCCTGCTGCTGCAGTGAGTGAACGTGTTAATGCGTGACACACACACACACACACACACACACACACACACACACACTCACACTCACACACACCACTCGTTTTGGTGATTAAATGCTCATAATAGACACTAATAGCCTTGCTCATTGGCCGACTGGCTGACTGCTAGCTCAGTGAAGAAAGAACGGTGCAGGACAGACGGATGTCAGACGAACGAGGTCTGGTGGGAAGGGACAGAGCCGTGGGCCTGGAGGAGGAGGAGGAGGAGGGGGAGGGGGAGGGGGCCGAACGCGACGCGAGACGGGGGTGTGGAGTTCGGCAGCCCGCCGTAGTAACCGCTTCATCTCAAGTGTCTGTATTTCCGAGCGAAAGCTCATTTCTGACAGCGGAGGCAGACCGCGTCTCCACTGCACTGCCGGTGTGTAACATTTTTAAATTGTGACAGTTTACTTGTCCTCTGCATGAAGAGGAAAGGAAGGGCATGCCCACACATGCCACAGTTTCATTTACCTGAGTCAGTCCTTTGTCCCAGGTATCAAAGTCAAATCCTTTTGTCATTGACCCATTCATCAAGTAATTTAACTACCTATTCCACTTGTGAATATACTGTAATATGGCAGTGACTTTGATTTTGTATAGGCCTACCTGTTATTCCATTTTGTCCAAGAACACTTTTGTTCCTGATGAATGAATTACAAACGAAATTTCTCACGTTTACTTAAATTAGTCTGCTATATTAATGTTCACGCGTGCAATTTGTGATTATTCTCATCTGATCTCTACTCGCGAAATGGTAGCCCGAGAACGAACTGGAGTTCGACTGAATTCCATTTTTGGCTACAATAAGATCACTTTCCCCCGTGGAATTTGGGAGTAAACAAAACCGGTTATCGTTGCTCGTTTAGCGGCGCGACTCAGGTCGACAAGAAGCGCAGCAGAGGAAGCGGTGCGTCTTCACGCTCCACTATTTTCACTGAAATATCTCTGTCAGTTACAAGCTGACACAGAGACATCCCCCCACAAAACCCCCGTGTAACCTCGCCCCTCTGACCCACAAACGGCACAAAGAGAATTAAAACAAGTTCACGGTGAATGTGACGAGGCTTCTCACGTCGAGCACTGCTCGATACATGGAATAATAAATAATATGATTCGGAAAACATAAACGCGCAAAATTAAAATTAAACAAAACGATCCAGTTAAAGAATATTATAGCCTTCAGAGCAGCGAGCACAAAAATTATAATCGAAGAGGTGCGTTCACACACGGACGCGCGCGCGCACACACACACACACATACACACACACACACACAATAAGAAAAGTGGGAACACGTACTAAAATAGAAGCCTCTGTCTTCACATACGAACTGCAGCGCATCTACGAGTTCTCCGCCACACAGAGTCTCGCCGGACCCGGCATCCACCACGTACATCGTCAGTGCCACCGTAAATATCAGCACTCGACTTGAGAGGGACATCTTTCTCATCTGCAGGGAGAAGAAGCTATTTAAGCCATGGCAACACCCCCCCACACATAGCCTACGTAATTGAAGACCCCTTGGTATTCCAGAGTACCCATTCTGTCATCGAAGTGCAGACACGTTATCACAAGCCATACTTTCCACAAAAGTCCAACACCTCCTATGCGAAACCTTTAAAACGTGCATGTGTGTTTTCACCCAAACCTCTGATGAGCTTGAAAATAACAGCATAGTTTGATCGTTATTTCTGTGTAAATGCTTGTGCGAGACAACTCTACACACTTTGATCTGCCCGACCTGGAATGCCATTGGATGTTTCAAAAGCTCAATCAATATAGAAATTGTGCTTAAATACAGTAGCCTTTGTTATCAAATTACGTATTATTAATACCTAATTTTATCCCATGTGATGTTATTAGAATCTTAGTCTTATAAGATTAAATTCAATTGCGTTCAAGCGCTCCCTTTAACAATGTCTTTACTCTTAAATACTTGTTTGCTCTTCCCAGCAACACGAATGGCAGCGCCCCCTGCCGTTAGCAACTGTCCCTCGCTATGTGTTCGCGCTGTTCAACAAACAAGCAGTCTTAAAGACGCGAACAAAGATGTCACGATTTTAAAAGGCACAGTGGCAATAATCCTCACAATAGAAATGCAACGTGTACAAAAATATGTTCATGTTCTTTCAAAACTTCAGATGTCCAGTGAACCACACGCTATTCCTGTTCCCCAGCTATGTCACACACAAAAAAACTCAAATGCAATAGCCTTTATGACTCGATGCGCTCATCTTTTGACAGCTGTAGCCTTTGAGTAGACAGTCATCCGTATTCGCGGACAGTGAAACGTTTGACGACATACAGTCTGCACAGTACAGGATTCTTAATATATTACCTTCGTTTGTCTTCTTTTTGTACTTAAGCAGGTGTGACAGAATGAGTGCTGGCCGTATCTTTGCTGTTCCTCCATGTCTGTTGTAGCTGTATAGTCAAATGTATTTGGTAGAAGCGTTGAAGGTAGAATAGTTTCCCGGTTGCTGCAGCAATTGTAGGTGTCGTATTAAGCTGTCCCAAATCTCTGGCGACAGGCAAAAGTTCTCGGCGTTAACTGTTATATACCAAAAACCCGCCCCTTCGCCCCCACCCCCACTCGCTCCTTGCGCATGTGTGAATCGTCAAGGCTACCAAAGATGATAAAATGGATCGGGCTTCAACTCATTCCTGGAATTTGGAAACAAGTGTTACGCGTTTAATTAATCCGCAGAGCTATATTTTCCCTGGAAACGCTGCTCGTTTTTTCCCGACTCGGATTTCCAACCGTTCGCCCAAACACAGAGATAGGGTAATCAATAAAGTAAAACGAGTCGTTCCTCAGAAACCATAAATCGGTAGGTTGCTAGATGTATCGCTGGAATATTGTTAGAAATAGTTTTATTATAAATGTAGCCGTATGCAGGTCGGCCAAACGTCTTGGTGGATTACGTGTATATGCATGACATTGTGTAGTTGCCTATCAGTGCTATAACACGCTTACAAATAAAACGGCAGAACTGTTCGCTATAGTTTCATATATGCAGGGAGCCCAGTCGGAAAACTTTCAGAGATACAATTTAATGGGTGGTCGTTTTCTCATCGTTCCTCCTGTGCTGCTGGAAAATCCGTGAAGTGGAAGAAGAAAGTTTGCTTTGCAATTACCGTTTTAAAGCTCTTGCTACTGGAATAACCACGAAAGTCGTCGTTTAAACTGCCCGGCTGAAGGCAATTGTTAAGGCGAAACAGACGGGCACTCTGGGAGGGTGTTCAAAGTACGTTTCGGACAGTGAACGTTAAAAACAACTGTAGTTGAACGGATTCCAAGTAGCTCTTCAAGCGTCTCGATTGAGGTGCGTTTTAAGTGGACGCTGTCGGGCAGGTGTAACTGGAAACGCGCCATGTCATGTTCAGTTGAACAACGGAACCCCCACCACTTCTATCACTTTGTTCAGATCATTCCTGTTTGTCTTTTATCTAAGTCTTGTTCTCAGTGTTTGCCAAAGAAGGACAATTGTCATAATGTGTTCTTTGTGGTCATGTTTAATACCTTGACTTTTGGACTATTTTAAGTCCGTGGGACTGGGAAACCACCTTTGATTCTGTGACTTGCCGTTGACTTGTCTGTCATTTTATTGAATGATGGGCGGCTTTATGTTTTTAGGCTGAAGAAAGGATTATCCTTCATGATCCCGTTGTTTTCACGCCGATTTCACCCCAGTAGTTTGCCTGCTAGAAGTCTGGACAGTATTGCAGACTTAATCTAGGCCTATTGCAGCATTGGAAATGAAAATATTCTCACAGGCTGCGGTCGTCAGTTGTCCTTTACCCAAGTTCACATCTTGAATCGAAACGAAACGCTGCCTTGTTTCCAAAGCTTTTATGTGATGTAGTTATGACTACTGCAGATTACAATTATATACCACGTTATAAAGGGAGGAGCCACTGACTTTGTCCTTCTACTAGGTGTGCTGGTCATTGACCTTTGACCCACATCCCTCGGGATTTTGCTCTTTCAGGTGATTTAATCCAAATTAGTTTCCTTTTATCATCAGAATGCACTTCCGCTGCCCCTTGCTCTAGTCTCAAGGGATAAAGTGTTTGTCATAAGGTCCAGCGCTGAATGTGAAGCGCCCAGTGGACTACTTATCTCCTGAAATTGCCCTGGGTATCGATGCTGAGGCGTAGCGTTTCATTTAACCCGTAAAGCCTCCCTTCTAAATTACACTGAGTCATACAGGCTCAAGAACCGCATGTACCCCGGGACAAAAAGCTACGGACAAAGAGCCGAGTGTGGGGTTACCGGGACTGGAGAACGGCTTTGGACACATGTTTTATAGCCCCTCAGATAACAATGGCAGCGCTGAAGACAAGGAGGAGACGTTGGCCAATGGCAGCTACATTAGCTCAGGCGGTAAGAGCATTCGGAAGGGTTGCCAGTTCGATCTGGGTGTGTCGAAGTGTTCTTGAGCACGACGCCTGACCCCCAAATGCTCCCGAAGAGCTGGTTGGTGCCTTGCATGGCAGCCAATCACCATTGGTGTGTGAGTGTGTGCGCGTGAATGGGTGAATGAGAAGCATCCGTTGGACAGTGCTTTGGATAAAGGCGCTATATAAATGCCAACCTATATGCATTGGCCAAGAACAGGGAGGCTACTATAAGCGTTGGCCAATGACCAGGCGGTTACTATAAGCATTGGCCAATGGCAGGGAGGTTATTATAAGTATTGGCCAATGACAAGGAGGCTGCTATTATTGCTTGTTGTACAATGTCCTGGTTAAATAACAGCTTGTTATTTCATAAACGTGTGCAGTACTCTTATTAATCCTGACATCAGAAGCAAAAAGTGTTTTTATTTTGTTTAAATAAACTCCCACACAGTGCATCTTGAGAAAAGGAAGGATGCTTTTCTTTAACATTTGTTACTGTGTTAAAGCTTGTTTTGTGAGTGAGTGTGCAGGAGTTAAATCTGTTTGAATTATTATTATTATTTTCGTAGCACCTGTTACCTGTGTCAGCTGTGCAAACCCTATTCTCTTTTAAGCATTATTTATTTAGCTTTCAAATAGTTGTATGGGGGAGTGGCAAGTATTTATTTGGGAAGTTGCATCATGGGGGGGGGGGGGGGGGGGTCTTGTCATTCTGTCTTTTGTGTTCTTGCATTTAAAAGCATTTTCATGTAAGAAATAAAAACACTTTTCCAACTAAATGTAAAAGAACACACAGCCTTTGAAAGAGCATGGAGCTTCACAGGGCCTGAGGAGGTGAACTCACACCTGGACATCTCTCTCCTCACTGGAAAGACCACTAAATCTTAAGTTATGTTCCTTTTTTTTGCTAAATAAGACTAATTTAAAACATTTGCTATTGGGGTAAGAAAATGTCACCTCTCAAGCAAACAGCAACTCAAAACAAGCTAATATTTTCTACTTGAGAGAAAAAATAAGATAAGATTTAACATACACTTTATTATCCCTGTGGGGTAATTTGTCGTATTTGACCCGTCCTTGTTACTTAGGAGCAGTGGGCAGCCATAGTGCAGCACACGGGGACCAGCTCCAGATCTGAGGCCAGTCAGTGCCTGGGTCAGGGGCAACGGCAGGAGCACACCTGAAACGCTTGTCATTCAGTGTTTTTATGTCTTTCATTTTATGTTTCTTTCATTTATTTCTTTCTTCCATGTTCCGTTCCAAAACGGAATGTTATGTCATCGCGTACCAGTGGGCGTGTTTATCGATGAAAATATCTGTCAATTTTCCATTCCTCGCCAATCAGTGTTCTTTTCACACAGTGGCGCGCCTCCTCATTTCACATCAGTCCAGTCATCTCCCCCAAAAATTCCCCCCAAAACATCAATTTCACTCGTGCTGCTCTAACTCGAACTTTTTTTTTTTCCAACCGCTGCTTTCCACCACACAGGGCTCCCTGTTTTTGGGTCAGGAAGTGAGTGCCTCTTTCGGGACGTGTGTCCTGTGGCTGCCAGGGCCGGGTTCAGACCACAGCCGTGTCACCGTGGATCGCCACGGAAACCTGGCGAGCGTCCCGCGCGCCAGCCACCGTTTAGGGGACGCCTTTAACCTCCGAAACGGGCGGCTGTCGAGGGTGTCACCGAAATTTGCCCCGCCTCGACCGCTGGTCCTTCCTGGCTTTGCGATTAACGTTGATTATAGCGTGCGACACCGTCGGCTTAATCATCGAGTCTGAAACGGGCGGATGGAGTGTGATTATTACGATGATTTATGAGCGCCTGTAATGTGGTAATCGGTCTTTGACGTAGGGTCCAGTAATCTCTTCTGGAAGATTTCGGTCTTGCCAGAACCCCCCGTTTGGGCAGCGCGGTGACGGGCTCTTCTGAAGCAGCTGCACTCGGACAGAAAACAGGAAGGAACTCTGTTTGCAGCCTTTTATTGCCATTATTGGTGATGTGGCAAATGGTCATATCCGCTGGTCATCATTTCATTTGATGAGGCCCTTTCTCAGAAGTGGAAACGGCAGTTGAGTTGGGATTTGAGCGTATAAACTGTGGACAGACGAGAGGGGGCGGAACAGGTGTAGGTGTGGACCGGTAGAGGTATGGACAGGTGGAGATGTGGACAGGTGGAGATGTGGACAGGTGAGGGTGTGGACAGGTGAGGTGTGGACAGGTGAGGGTGTGCACAGGTAGAGGTGTGTAATGTGTGGACAGATGTGGACAGTGGTCAGGTATGGGTGTGGACTGTGTGGATAGGTAAGGGTCCTCTGGCTCACTCTGACCTGTCGGTTGCCGTGTGAACCTGCGGTCAGGAGCTCAACTGAACACCTGACACACGTCTGCCCCCCCCAGAGCTGCAGAATCAGACATGAGCGCATCAGCGGGATTTGAAGGCACACCAGTAACAATTTGTAACAAAGGAAGGTGAAGTCAGCGGTGAGCAGACTGCAGCAAGGCCTTGTTGCCCTGGGCTGGTCGTCATAAACACAAGCCTCTGCACAGAGAGCAGAAAAGAGCTTAATAACAAAATATATAAAAAAAAAAAAAAATGTTCCAATGTTTCTATTCTGTATATGTCTTAATGTTTGTTTTATTTAAACGGCTGAACTGTGACTCCGTTGATGTGTTTACTTTCTCTGTAACAGCCAGGCTTGTAAAGGGGTCGTTGTTCCGTCATGTTTTTGCTTTTAATGAGTAGGTGTGGAGGGCAACGTGTGTTGTGGGGACGGGGTGGGGTTGTGGGTGGGGTTGTGGGTGGGGTGTTGCGGTGGATGTGGGACCCTGGGGGTCGTCAGGAGGGCGTAAGTTCAAATCCCAGGCTGTTCTGTGTTGTCTAACTTGCATTGAACCAGCATAAATATGCGGCTTTTTAAATGTGCATGCAATGTTAGGGATTAAAGGGAAAACGGAGAAGGAAAGGTAACGGAAAAAGGCGCGGAGAATGTGCTGAGAAAGTACCCTTCGCAGATGTTCCGGTTCCTGCTCTTTCCCGATGTTCTGGCGCCCCCAGTGGCCGTCGGAGGGATGACATGCCGTTGAGGGAATCGGAAAAAGCGAACTTGCCGTCTGAGCGAGAGAAGCGTGACATTTGCATGAACGGAAGTGGAAACCTGAAACCACAGACTTGAGGTTTGGCTAATTTATTGAATTTACAAGTTTCACGAGCTTGTTAAGATCTTTATCGGTAATTTATTTTTTCTACAAATGCATTCTTCAAAAAAAACATTTTGAAATTAACACATTTTTACGTTATACGTTCTTAATTTGAATTCACTTAAAATATTGCAGACTTAAGTTTTGTATCAACGTGATACAACACACAGACTGTATATGCATTCTCTTATTTTTCAAAGCTTTCCCAATAATTGTATATATAAACAAGTACACAACATCCAACAAAAACTGTTTTGGGTTACGGTTCTATCAATATTATACTATAGCAAAGCACATTTTGAGGCCCATCATCTCTTAAAAAAAGACTTTGGCCTTTACTATTCTTTAGTTGAGAAATTTATTTTTTAAAAGGGTCTTTTTTACATTCATGTAAACCTTCACTAAAAACTCTAAAATGGCTCGAATTAATTCATGCTATGATCAAACTCCTCTTCACACAGTTGAAGACGGTGATACAGGAAGAACCAAGTCCAGTGCTGCACGTTCACTGTCAGTTTTAAACGAAACATACAAAGCGTTACACTGCCATCTAGTGGGTGTCAGCGGTATGTTCTGTCGTAAACTCTTTTCAGGGTCCCTTATGGAAATGTATAATGAGTTATTTTCAAGAAATGCAAAACAGTCGACACCTGTAAAACTTTGCAGGTGAAACCCTGAGAGGCTGAGTTGTAGCAACGGACAGCAAATTTGGTAAACTGGA
>NC_083774.1:7405243-7422743 GCF_963514075.1 Conger conger | reverse complement strand
GTGTGTTTGCATGTGTGTGAGAGAGAGTGTGTGAGAGAAAGAGAGTGTGTGTGGGCATGTGTGTGCATGCGTGTGTGAGATTGCATGAATGCCAATGACGTTGAAAGTTTAGATAAAATGGCTACTAACCATGTGGCAATTTCTTCCTGGGTGTAGTCCACTCTGGGTATGGGTGTGCCACTGCAGTAAAATAAGAGCACGTTTGAGTTAACTGCATATGGATCTGTACTGGCTGCTCTTTAACTGTAGGTAATATCCTGCGTACTGTTTGTGACTGAAAGCGAGGTCTCCAATCGCTTTCCTCCGTTGTCGATAGATGGGGTCCGTGAAACCCTTTAAAATGCAAAAAGAAAAAAAAATTAGGGGCTTTCCAACACGCGGTCTGGTTATTAGTACATGTATATTGTACATTTGTACACAATGTATGTAATGTATATTTTAAGATAAAGAACTCTTTAGGTAGTTATATGTGCATATACTGACTGGGTGGTCTTGGTCCAAGTCTGGGTCGTATTTTGTGACCAAATGATGACATCTGTCCAACTCGCTGATTTTCTTTGGAAACCAGTGAACTAAGCACGGGAGAGAAATGGATTGATAGGTAAATATTTTCTTTTCTAATTAATTTGTGACCGGATTAATAAAGGGAGATATACGTTATTTTTCGTCAATTGACTTACCTTTAACCTCTTTTGTGGTTCTGACGTCTTCAGCAGTCCGCTTTAGTGAGCCTATGAGCGTATTCACGTCAGACAGGTGTACTACGCAGCGCACGAGGTAGTCCAGGTGCTCGAGATTTCCGGCGCTGGACTTCCGGCTCGGTCTGGTCTCCAGGTGATGAATCTTGGCCTCGAACGTCTGTATTAATCAAGCAAATATCAAGTGACATAAAGTGGAGGTACATTTTTGTTTTTCAAGGTTCACACTCCCCCAGATCTACCCTAAAAGTCGCTATAGTAGGCATATGTTCTCTTTGAGTAAAATGATCTAATTATCAAAAAGAGAGCCAGCCATTTAAATAGCCTATGCCTTTTCGTCTCGTCTTATTTCAATATTTCAAAAATAATTTATTTATAGGCCAAATGTATCTGCCAAATAGTATTTTTTGAAGTGTCCATTGCGGAAATAACTCATTGTCACATGCATTTATGAAAACGAATTATCGTGTAACATTTTCGTAATTATTTTCATAATGAAAGGCTGTTTGACATTTCCGAATGTCAAACAACCCGAGTAGCCTATTCAATAGCCTATATTTGTTTATTGGAGTCAAGCAGTCAAAGCAAATATTTTCCTGCGGAAATCTGATCTGCCACTGACATTTTGCATAAATATGAATTATAGATGATTAACACATTACATTATTGATATATTCGATTTAGCTAAAGAAAATAAATGCAATTTGTGTATCGATAAATGTTCAAAACGCCATAATTTGGCTATATATTTTTTTTAAGAGCATCTGTGTCATGTAATTCGATTTTATTTAGCCTACATGCTTAGTATTTATTTATCCATCATTATTTCCATATAAATTAAATCATTTCGTGTCGTGTGTCGTGTATTTCCATATAACTCAGGACACCTCCCCCGTCCCGTTTTGTTTGCGTAATTTGATTTGTTATGTTGAATTAACTGTGTCACTAACGTCTGCCGCCTTTCCCCGGAGCATGCGGTTTAACACATCTATCACCGCCTTTATTTGTTCATTTGTTACCCTTTATTTAACCAGGAAGTCCCGTTGAGACCTGGCCGATGTAGCAGCCAAACAAGTTTAAAATAATAACAAACACATTCACAACACAATAAAACATGATTCACGATTAGTACACAAAAAGACAACACAATATAACATCACGGGCAGATTGATAACAGTGATTTCATCGCCCGAGTCCTGAACTAGCCAACATCCTGTCGATGTAGTTTGAAGAAAGTTGAGGCAATTTATTTATCAGGCAGAGTCCAAAATTGGACTACAATGGAAATCACGTATAGCCAATATCCTACCTGTGGATACCATTAAAGAAGATAATGACCGAATGGACCGGAAATTAGAACACGAAGTAAATATAAAAATGACAGGGCTATCGTGTTCTGTGCTGTTAACTGCCTTTACTAAATTAAAATCATAAACTGCACCCCCCTGCTTTGGCCAGCTTGAAATCACCAGCTAGTAGGTACCAGCGGTTTGAAAACATAGCCTGAGCTGGTCATCATAACAATAATAATGGTCAACAAACCAGCTGTTTTGATACCTAGCCTGAGCTGTTTTTTCCCCCCAGCAGAGTAGTGGTACTTGGTTGACGCACGCTTTCGCTTACCTCGAAGACCTTGAGTGCCCGCGACAGCGCCGGGCTCTGGGCGACCCTCAGCGTGAAGAAGAGGTTCAGCACGGCTTTTCCATCCTCTTCCTCGAAGACGATCTGCTCGCCCGGCTCGGTCGCCTCGACAGCGGCCGCCGCGGCCGCAGCCTCCCGCCCCTTCCTCGCATCCTCGATCAGGCTCTGCCTCCGTCCCACGAACCGTGGAGACTGAAACGAGCAATGCAGGGAATGCGATGACATTAATTTGCCAACACGTTACGCGAAGCGTTCAGGCTTCTTCCGCAATCTGGGCTATTGGGAGAACAAACGGGTAAAGTTGAACAACAAGTTGTAAGTAAGCAAATAAATTTAAAAAAAAAAAAAAAAAATTAAATAAAAATAGATAAAGGTATTTACATTTAAATATCAACGAATATCCTAGTCGAATAAACATGCATACAAAGAGGGAAAATAAGGAAATACATGTTCTTTGTGTGCACTCAGGTGGAAAGTTACCACCTCTAAAAGCAATGAAAACTTTTTAAAGCGCAGTTTTAAACAATTTGGACAAGCTGTTACTTTATCTTAATTACGCTGTACATGCTTTGAGGAATTGGTTCATTTATTTTTGAGCTATTATATCAGAATTAGTTACACATGGTGTAAAAAACGAGAAGTCCTATATTCGCATCATTCTATATTTCAGAATATTACACACAGATGTACATACATTTTTTTAACATCCAGACTGAGGTGAATCAACAGGTTCGTAATTGGTGAACGTGTGGACACATGTCCTCTAGAATGACCATACTTGGGGAGCATTGACAGGGCGTTGCTGCAAATGAGCAAGCGTGCACAGTCAACCAACCGTGTATTAATACAGGTTAATAATAATAATAAATAAATAATTTAGTACATAATAAAGAATCATTCTAAGACGAGGACAATTATGCGAGTCAAACCTGCATTGTGTTGTAGGTGTTTGTATTTTCTTGTAGTTTGTACTTCTTCATGACATAGTTCGGATTAAGAGGGTAAATAATCAAAGTGTAATTACGGCAAAAGGCAAAAATATGGGATTGCAACTGTGGTTAGAACGAGGACCAGCGTACACAGGGGTCCCATAGGACGGAGTTTTAAAACCACTGGTCTATGTGACCGCGCGGCACAGGTGATAACACTTCAGACAAGCGCTTCTCTGACACTATCAACCACCCTCTTCATCGTGCACGACCGCTGTCCACTGCGCACCGTTTGCCCTGGCAAATGTTTTAATCCCCGAAACGGCAAATGCTGAAAACACGCAAAAGAATACTCAAATTTCTTACTGTAAGAGATTCCGCTCTGGCGAGTTCTGACGCTGCTCTCCGGGTGATCTTTGCGGAAGACGCGGAACTGTCCGACAGGGGCATTTTCAAATTGTTTTTTTTTTTTGTGCGGATTCGCCGTCTTGTATGACCAACGCAGGTCGGCGCGTGGGCAGACTTCTCCTTCCAGCCGCCTTACCTCTTCTATATTTATACGGGTCATTTCTCTTTCCTGACGTCAAACGCCCCAATTGCCTTATCAACCAACACAGAACGCTGACATCCCTCCCCATTTTAACTTAATTCCTCTGCTATTGAACGCGGTAATGTAAATGTAAATTACATTTTATTTATGTGTTTAGTTTGTGAACATAGCCTATGCTATTTTTGTTTGACAAATTCGAAAATTAACATTTTCTTTTCCATGTCACATTTGTCAGGGCCGTTTCGTTCAATTCAATATGACCATCTGTTAATAACTTGGCATTTGATGGGGGATCAGTGTTATTTTTTATCTTTGCAAACCCCGACGGAAAACATAGTGTTCAATTACGACACACAGGTTTTAACCTGCAGGGCCAAGTGATAATTTTAGTTGATGCATGCTTTCAGGAATTGCTACGATTCACTCGTCCTGGCAACCGCATGTGATATTCTACAAGGAGACCGTCTTGACGAGCTAGTGAGATTGGTAACATAGCATGGTATACTTAATAAGTAGTGTTAGATTTCGGTGTTTTCAAGATGTAACAGTTAAAAAGTTGACACGAAAGTTCTGCTCCTATTCAAATGTATATCCCCACAATCACCCTGTTTTCCCCCACTCTATTTACATTTCCTTTCCTGGCGTTGATTTGAGGTCTAGGTGCCGATTTTAATGCGCACATTTGTCTGTGGCCTAACCAGGAAACCTGTCAATAGACATTATCAAATCTAAAGGAGTGTTTTGTCACAATGGATGAAGCACTTCCTTTTAGATACTGATACAAACTGTGTCATTCCCAGTAAGGATTGTGTAAAATTGGTGAAAGCTCAGGAGAACGTACACACTACCTGGAACCACGAATAAAGAGCTGAAACTGAAGTAGTTTCTTCTACTATTGAAGAAGAAACAAGAAGTTCTTCAGTAGCCTATTCGCACGTCTAAGGGACAAACAAGGGACAAAAATTAAACAAAAAAGAAATGGGAATTTGCCTCGAACCTCCACTTCTTCAGCACAATACAGGTCTCTGTACAATTTGATATATTTGTATGTAATGGTAAACTTTGCCAATGCCTTTTATATTGCGCGGGACAATCGTGGTGGTGAGATTAACATGGTCAATTTTTTGCTGAAAGCAGGGAATTTTAGCTTTCAATATCCGATGGATAAATAGCCTAATGATAATGTATTGCTTCATGTATTTTTATGCCGGTAGTTTGAATTCGCATGTCAACAAATAAACACCGGATCATCTGTGAAACTAACGTTTAAAACTCAGTTCCCCTTTACCTCGATCAACCGATTGTGCTCTTTCCCGTGATGCGCCTTCAAATGCTTTATAAGTTTATATAAAATATAGCCAAATTGCTGACATTTTGCTAGCTCTTACTACACTCTCCGCTAGCACCGCACGTGTTGTTGTTTGCATCATCACATGATGAATTATGTGGTATCAGATACCCGATACCCGATCCGGCTTTTTGGGCTGTATGAAGGCATTTCCGATATTGGTATCGGTATCGGAACAACTTCTCATTCACCCATTCATATACACACTGACACACCATACAATGCATACAATGCACCAACCATCAGTAGCATTTGGGGGTTTAAGTCTTTCTCAGAGGCACTTGGACACACCTAGCGCGGGATCAAACCGGCAACCCTCCGAACTGCCAGATGACTGCTCTTACCTCCTGAGCCAAGTCTTCTTCATTCCCAACCACTGTTTTAGGTGTTTTAGTTTTGAAATCTGGACACGTTTGGTTCCTGGCTGTGCCCACATAATCTGAGGTGTATGCCCCCTGACCCTGAGTCCGCAAAAGTGGTGGTTTTTGATTGTTTTTCATGAGCACAGGTCCCTTTGCAATCTCACAATCAGCACTAACACTGCAATAGAATGTCATGCTTTACTTGAGCCCCTTGCCATGAGGCTGACATAACACTGCCATACACATGGCACCGCAGCGGTCACACCATGGCGTAACGGATGACGTCAGGTTGTGATGTCAGGTTTCGCGGTCCTGTTCCCCGGGTTTGGATCATTTCAACTGGAGTGTACCCCCCTGAATCCTGTATCTCCGAACTGCCCTTTTCCCCAAAATGAACCTCATTTTCAGTTGGAGTTGGAGAGACCTTGTGTAACAAGAAAGAGTCAGAGGTGAGATTTAAACCCTGGCCTCTCTGTCGTCCTGAGTATTTGTGGGATGGAGCGTTACCAGTCAGCTAAAGACAAAATCCCCCCTCGCCCAGGGCAAGGACGGTAACCTGCTACGAGCCTTTACTTCTTGCTAACTCGCCGAGAGCTATCCCTGCTACAAGTGCTGTGTCAGAGCTCATGGGCTGGTGTTGTACATGGGCTGGTGTTGTACCTGGGCTGGTGTTGTACATGGGCTGGTGTTGTACATGGGCTGGTGTTGCACATGGGCTGTCCCTGTTCTGTGCTGATGCACTGTGTGACCCATCCAGCCTTCATTTGAAATGATGTCCTTCTGCCTTTCAAAGACTCACAGTTACAATACCCCCCCCCCCCCCCACACACACACACACACACACACACATGCACACAAGCTCTCCAGTCTCTCAGAGGAACCAAAAAAAAAAAAAAAAGGCTCCACTATAACATTTAGCGCAATTATCGGCTAATTTGCCCACAGTCACCACGTGGCGGATTTCCATTTCAGACGGAGTAATTGTGGTGCACTCAGACCTCGTCATTACTTCCAATTTTCCTCGTTCCTTTTTTGGGCCGGCTGAAGATTGCCCGTTATTTTCTGATTGTTTTGTTTCAGCAGCAGCAAAACAGAGCCTGAGGGACTAATTGAAACAAAAACAGAAAAAAAAGTGACAAAGCACATGAATGGCACAGGATTCGTGTGACTGCTTTTCAAATATATTTGTCAAGCTTTGATCAAGAGTGTGCCGTACACATAATGGGAGGATGTCAACAATTTTGTGGCACCTATGTAGTAGGCAGGTGCACACTGGCCATCCTGCTGTTACTGAATAAATCGAGTATGTCTCTCACTTCCGGTCGTGATTCTACCATTGGGCCAACTGTATAATAATGCTCATAAGAGACCCAGAGACCGTTTGGTCAGCAGACACACTGGCACCAGTCCGCCCAGCGTATCTATCTCACCACACCTTGTCAGCTACAGCCCTGTGCCATGGTGGGGCAGTGGAAATGTAACCCCCCGGCTACAAACTACAGCCCCAATTGTGAGGTGCCCTCACACTTACTTGTTCGATAGCGAAGGCTACATTGCAGGGCCTATGAAATGTACTTTGGGCTGCTGTTAAATGCTGTGGCAGAATTTTATGTAAAGTCACCAATTTGACTGAAATGATTTCTGTTGAAGGGAGAAATAAGCTTTCCTCTAGTTGTGACATGAAATTGTGAAAATGTTGCTGATTGGGCAATTGCGAGTAGAAGCCAGGAGACCTGGTTGCTCTGTTCAGGATCAGAATCCACTGTGTTTAATCCCAGCTGCAAACACACACACACACACACACACACATGCACACACTCACACACACATGCACGCACACATACAGGCACACGCTCGCACACGTGCACAAACACACATACGTGTGCGAAACACACACATGCACACAGATGCACGCTCACACAGGAAATTACTCATGGATTTAAGGTAGCATCCTAGCTCTATGCTTATCGGTGTCTGTCAGTCTTTTGGAGGGCTGCGTGCTGTCTGTCACCTGGGGATAGATCGTAGCTTGGCACAGTGCAGTCTGAACTCCCCTCACCCGCAGATAGAGCGACCTGTGTAAATGCGCACATTATTACAATAGCCCACTCTCACCTGGGGCTAGGCTTGGTCTAATAACACGCTTCCATCTCGCCTGGATAAGAGCCCTGTGCAGTGCGGCGACGCTTAATTGGATTTACCTTTCGTAATTGAGCCATGTGCGTCTCCTGCCTGCGGGCGCTGTGCGACTCACACGCGCAATAAGCAGAGCCAGCGCGCCCGTGACGAATCTCCTAATTGCGCCCTGACATTTTCACACCGGCCCGCGCGCGCACAGCGTCGCACGGGCTACTGCTTTTCCAGCGACAAAACAAAATAAGATACAAAACAAAAGACGTTGCATTGAGGGCAGATATGGATACAACTGTGGGTATTTAACTTCAAATGAGTGGCAGTAAATTTGGGGGTCAGGGATGTAATCTGACCATATCGGCGATGATTACCGTAGTCATAATGCGTCTTGTATTTTAGATCCCTGCTGAAAAACAGCTCAGGTTTTTTTTAGCGTTTGAAACAGCTGGTAGCTGGTTTACCAGTTCAGGCCAGTTCCCAGCTTGACATGATTTAGCTGGTTGGCCACTTCAGACCAGCTGAAGCTATGTTTTGAAACAGCTGGTAGTTGGTCGACAATTAATGTTTGCTTTTCATTCAAATGAGTTCCGTACATAAAATATGAAAGATGAAATGTATGTATCATGTAATGTCGGCTAATGGTGTCCAGGATCCCTTTGACGTACATCTTTGAATTAGCGTGCGCCCAGAAACGTGAAAAACGTGTCAAATTCAAACCATTTACGGGAAAATTTATTATCATTTATTTTTTTAGAAAGACTGCTAAAAGGCTTGCTGTCGCAGATACGGAAGTAGAACGATTGAATGCGTGTTAAATAGGAAGTCATGTCAAAAATGGCTTATTGTGTTAAGTTAAATTGCATCCACCGAGTGGCGTGCGCCGGTTAATCGCAGCCGCCACATCCCGGATCGATGCCAGGCCAGACTGCTGCGACGTGCTGCACCGGGACGGTGACCTAAGCTGACATGGATGGTTTAGACACGTTAGCCACCTTTCAATAGCGGCTACAGCTGCGCCGGGCAGATGCTCGCCGCGGTTAGCGCTCCGTACGTTCACAAGTGTTTCTCGATCTCATTAGGCCGCCTAGCTAACTCATCACCGGTGTATTCTAGCGGGGGAGGGTCTAATGGTGCGCTGTGGATGCATGGACAGGCCCCCTGTGAAACAAGCCGGTCCACTTCAGCCTGTCCGCGTCAATAGCGATCTGGGAGTCAGGCCAGAGTCAGGGGCTTGAGGGGTGGTTGAGGTCACAGGTGTCAAACTCCAGTCCTGGAGGGACACAGTGCCTGCTTTTTTTCCGGGTTGTTCTCAGCACCTGTGTTTCATTCGAGTCATTGATTGGCTCGTGAATCCACGTACTTTGTCCTTAATTGACAGCTGATTTAGAGGAAGCCACAAAAACCATCAGACATTGTAGCCCCTTGGGAATTCAGTTTCATGCCCCTGGTTTAGGGGGAGGGGAGTATTTTTTAACTGATCTGAATGCTCACATTGGACATTGTGTGCATGGAATAGGTTCGTTAACAGTTTGGAAACTGCCTCATTAAAATGTAAAATAATGTGTGTACCTGTAGGACAGTTTTACCTGTAGAGCCGTTACTGTGTTCTCTGTGGCCTAGCAAGAAGGTGGTCCTGAGTTCGATTCAGGTCAGCCAGATCCTCTCTGAGTGGAGTTTTCATGTTCTCCCCGTGTTCTCACCTGTCAAAACCTTCCTGTGTTCCTGTTTGACAGTTTTACCTGTAGAGCTTTATTGTGTACCTGTGGGACAGTTTTACCTGTAGCGCTTTACTGTGTACCTGTTTGACAGTTTTACCTGTAGAGCTTTACTGTGTACCTGTTTGACAGTTTTACCTGTAGAGCTTTACTGTGTACCTGTTTGACAGTTTTACCTATAGAGCTTTACTGTGTACCTGTTTGACAGTTTTACCTATAGTGCTTTACTGTGTACCTGTGGGACAGTTTTACCTGTAGTGCTCTGATATGTACTCAAAACATCTTTATCATACGGCTGGGTAAAACAGCTTTATCTGACTGCTGACGAACAAACAGACACAAGCACACGTGTGATTGCTTTCAAGTCATCCCTGTAGTGTATATGGTCTGTAGTGTATGTAGATCAAATCGGTGGTTTGATCCCCAATGTAGCCACAATAAGATCTGCCCAGCCGATGGGCCCTTGAGCAAGGGCCCTTAACCCTGCATTGCTCTGGGGGAGGATTGTCTCCTGCTTAATCTAATCACCTGTACATCGCTGTAGATAAGAGTGTCTGCCAAATGGCAATAATGTAATAGGCTTCCACACCCCTCCTTTGTGCTTTGAAGCAAATGGAACACAGATATGTTAAAGAATGATAAAAATGTAATTTAGAAAAACAAAGTCCAAGCATGAAAATAAGGGCACTCTGAAGGCCAGATTAAAAGTGAGTGTGTGTCTGGAGCAGGAGATGTGGCTGGGGATTCAGGAGAAGGAGCGGGGTTTAGAGTGAGCCTCAGAGACGCTTTGGGCAGGACGCAGGGCCAGTCTGTGCGTGGAGGAGGTGGGGACTCTGGGTCAACATTCTGCTGTGGGGTCATTTTGGCAGGGCCGGGCTTTACTGCGTTTGGAGGCTTCGGGTTTTTGAGTTTGGCGTTTCGATTCGGTCCTTGTTTTTTGGTTTTTGTTTATTTGTTTGGGTTTTTTTTGGGGGGGTATTTTTTGGAACTAATGCATGTCTCATTTGCCGCTGTTGGCTCATCAATCAATCAATGCATCATTGGCTTAACTGCCCTCGGCCTCTTCTACATCTGATTTTGGCACAAATCAAGCGCCATCGGACTAGATATCCACTCAGACTTACTTGAATTAATGTTCCCGGAGGACCGTGGACTGTAGGTGGCGCTGTGCTACTGTGGCCAGAGGTTGCAGGTTAAAACCGCCAGGTGGGGCAGTGGTAGTTGAACCCAATATACGGTATATCCCGATTCATAAATTTATTTTATGTCAGGTATGTATGTCGCAGAGGATAAGAGAATCTGTTGAAGGTTTCAATGCAAATGTGAGCAAAATGTCCCACACATGCGCAGTATACAGTAACTTTTGTTTATGTATCATTTTCACCATCCATAAAGGTGGAAAAGTGGAGATCTGCGGACTGTTTGACAACTTCATCCAGCGAAAGCAGTGAAGAGGCCTACACAAAATGAATCGCCTTATCTGCGACAGTCACACGCTGAGATCAAACAACTGAGCTCGCAGCTCGACAGCTCCTTAACGGTGAGCAGAAAAGACGACGTCCGGCGTTTAAAAAACAAAACAAAAAAACTGGCTCCCGGCGACACGCTCGGTTAATATTTGAACAGAATATCGCGAGCTTTGTGCACCAGCCGTCTTGTGTAGCGAGGTTCGAAAGCGGAAACGTGATGTAGCCCATGTCGTGGGACGGTGGGGCCGTAAAATGCTATTTCTGGGGCGCATGTGCCTTTGTGTCCTGTGCTGACTGCCGCTCCGATAATTCACAGCATCCGACTCTAGGACGCTAATCAGTCAACCTCGCCGTTTACAGCAAACATCTTTTCGCTATTTTGAGACCACGGTGTGCGACTATAATTAAGTATGACAGTGCGACGTGTTCGTCATTTGATTGCGTTAACATCACCATAAAAGAAGCACTGCGTTTTTGAAGCGTGGTTTAGGCTAAACGAATACGAATAAAACTGAAATATGTTCTTATTTCTGAAAGGCGTCGGGATATTATTTAAAAGGACCTGTCCGATTTCACGTGGACTGATGTTTTTTAAAGGGCGAGTGTCTTCGCTGGGTCTCGTTTGTTGCCCACTGCAGTCGTGGTTGATGGTTCTGCAGATGGTCCCTGGTCAGACTTCATATGCAATTATAATGGAGTGACGTGAAAAAATATCTCCTTCCTTATTTCCTCTTTTTTTTGGGTTTCAAACATTTTTATTTATTGAATGAAAAAAAGTTCTCACGCAGCTAATTTGGGACACTTCTTTGTCAATGCCGTTTTAATAAGACTGGTGGTGAGGGCAGACTCAGAGAGTGTCCCAAAGTTTCCCAAATTACCTGAATTCAACCGACAACAGTGGTGCCCAGCAAGGGTTTTGTGCCAACTTCTAGTCTTAATTATTGAATTGACTAAATTAGTAACAACGCATTTCTGCCCACAGAACTGTTGCTCACTGGGTGTTTTTTTGTTTTTCGCACAATTCTCTGCAAACTCTAGAATCTGTTGTGTGTGTAAATCCCAGGAGATCAGCCGTTTGTGAGATTCAAACCACCCTGTCTGGCATCAACAATCATTCCACGGTCAAAGTCACTTCGATCTCATTTCTTCCCCCATTCTGACATTTAGTCTGAAAAACAGCTGATTGCTCTTGACCACGTCTGCATGCTTTTATGCATGTAGTTGGTGCCACATGATTGGCTGATATACATTAACAAGCTGGTGTACAGGTCTACCTAATAAAGTGGTCACTGTATAATTAATTTGCACCTTGCTTAATTTGCTTGGACAATGTACTCATTTGTACTCAAAGTGAACATTACTGTACGTTTAGGGTACATTTGGGAAATTTTGATCCATGAAAAACTAAAATGTACCTCCGCTGTTACTTTATTTCTGAGACAGTTTGTGACCGATGCCCATTGAGAGCTGGCAGTCCATTGGCGCCCCCTCTCGGCCAGTCTTGTAACTACAGCTCGACTCGTGTTAGCGGAGCGACAGGTGCCGAGGAGGACGTAGACCCCGTCCTGCGATAGGCAACATTATTGCGTCATCAATTTTACTGATGTTTTTCAAAGTTGTGGTGCCGTCTGAATAATATTAAAGCAATCTTTCAGCAGAATGTAAGTTGATAGATGTATAATATTGAAGCAATCTCTCAGCAGAATGTAACTTGAGAAATGTAATTCTCCATTAACAGCTTGTTTTCTGCTTCTGACTAAACATCCACCCGCTTAACATTGCAAATTGTTATTTGGGTCTGCCAACAATAATATAAGTATCCTTGAGAGATTGATAATTATAAACATCATCATAGAGTGATGCAATGGATTAGTGGCCTGTCCAATGTGTATTCCTGTATGTCACCCAATGCATCCTGGGATAGGAATCAGCTGTGTGCCAGTTTATTAACTATTTTCCTATTCAAATTTCAAACAAAATGGGAAAAAGGGCAGCACAGATGGTGCAGTGGGTAGCACTGCCGCCTCACAGCAAGGAGGTCCTGGGTTCGAATCCCCGTCGGCCGGGGCCTCTCTGTGTGGAGTTTGCATGTTGCATGCCAGGTAATAGGATAGGATTGACTATGTGTGAGGCTTCATCGAAACCGATGCATTGGAGACTTGAGCAGCCACCAGGCGCCTCCACTAGGGGGAGACAGAGGGCATAAGAGAGGCATTACAGGACAGACAGTGTCCTGTTTATAGCCGGTGTATGCGTCACAATGCCAAGTCTATGAACAATATGCGCGGTGTATGTTCGTGATAAATATAGCTCCCAGTGGTCTTTCAATGGCTTTTGAGACTGTGCTTGTGTCACATATATTCTGACTGGGATTGTCCAGAATTTAAGACATTTCTCACAGTGCAGTGAAAGCTCCTGTTTAGGATAACCTATATTGTGAAGATCCGTTGGCGTGCCGTTGTTTTATGTCGGCAGTAAATTCTCAAAGTTATCAACACTGGCCTTTTCGGGTCTCTGGAAATAGAAACAACGCCACACCATCCAAGGCACGGGTGTGCCCTCTGGTGGTCAATGACGTTTATGCATGTTAAGCATTTTACCTGGTTCCCGGTTTTCAGCAAATGTTATTTGCTTTGCTCACACTCTCTGAAGCAATTGGTATGATTGAGGATACCAATTGCTCATATGCTGTGTATCTTTATAAGCACTGTAACGTGCCCCAGTAATGCCCTCAAGCTCATTCATACTGTGAGTTCAGTGTTGGCGGGTTACATTTATATGTAGTTTTACAAAATGTTTGTTTATGTAATTACCAGTTATTTAATTATATTACTAAATATCAGCATTGTAACACCGTGTTAGATGGATTGGTTTCAGAATGCTTGTGTATGTATTGTTTGTGTGTGTGTGTGTGTGTGTGTGTATGTGCATACTGTATATGTGTGTGTCTGTATGTGTTGCTTGTGCGTTTGTGTAGGTGTATATGTATGTGTAAATGGTAAATGGTTGGCATTTATATAGCGCCTTTATCCAAAGCGCTGTACAATTGATGCTTCTCATTCACCCATTCATGCAAGGCGCCAACCAGCTCGTCAGGAGCATTTGGGGGTTAGGTGTCTTGCTCAGGGACACTTTGACACAGCCCGGGCGAGGGATCGAACTGGCAACCCTCCGACTGCCAGACGACTGCTCTTACTGCCTGAGCCATGTCGCCATGTAGGTGTATATGTATGTGTGTGTGCATACTATATATGCGTCTGTGTGTTGGTGTGTGTGTATGTAATGTATGTGTGTGTATATATATGTATCCTGTATGTGAGTGTGTGTGTATGTAATGTATGAGTGTGTGTGTATATATGTATCCTGTATAAGAGTGTGTGTGTTTGTGTTGGTGTGTGTTTGTGTAGGTGTGTATGTATGTGAGTGTGTGTGTGTATGTGTGTGTGTTGGGGGGGGGGGTGATACTGTTTTGCTTGCGGGGAGAGATCCACAGGCTGCTGTCAGTAGCGAGGTGTCTGCTCTGTAACCTTGGCAACGAGGGAGGGGTGATGGAGAGAAGACCCCCCCCCCATTGAAGCAGTGCTGCAGTCTTTCCCACCCACCTCTCTGATTAGACTGCGGGCTGTTTCCTCTTACCTTTCTATTCTCACTCTCTCCCTCTCTCTCCCCCTCTCTCTGTCTCTCACTCTCTCTCAATCTCTTTCACTCTTTCTCTCTCCCTCTCTTTCACTCTCTCAATCACATCGGTTCCTTGCCTGCCGGCTTCTTGACATTTGTGTGCGTGAACGGGTAAATGAGAAGCATCCATTGGACAAATGCTTTGGATAAAAGCGCAATATAAATGCAGTCCATTTGCCGGCCCGCACCGTCCCATAAATCGACAGTTTAATCCCAGATTTCACCAAAACCAAAAGCCTGAGAAAGACAACCCAAATAAAAGTCTGCGCCCTAAACAAAATGGCGCCACCGTAGCCCGTTTGGTGTGAGCAGAATGCGAGCGCTTGCCTGCGGGGGAAGGTGCAGATCACACTGCCTGTGGGAGCACTTCGGCGAGTGGGAGTCGTTCATCAAGTTCACAAAAAAAGTGTGAAGGTTTAAGTGCCGAGTGGAAATCTTGGAGCTGGTCTGCGGTTCGAGTTGTTTGACGTCTCTCTGACGTAGTGTCAACGGTGCCTTCATTGGGCCTCTCCTTCCTGTGCTGCTCGTAATCTTCCATTTTAATAATCTGCACTTACTCAACGTGTCTGAAGGAAGAATAATGGCTTTTGTTTGATTGCTTGTAACTGGCGGAAAAGGCATATTCACGCTATTTACATAGAGCCAAGATTGTGCCTTTCGCCTTTGATACTGTAATTATAAATGCTTTGTCGATTGTGTCCATGAATCTCAAACCACAACGGGTGTCAATGTTATTATTACGCTTTTATTCCAACCGTGGTGCTTCAATCCATAAATTTAAGACTGTATAATTACTGTCAGAACAAGTTTCAACAGTAAATTTCAAGATTAAGCAACATTTTTCATCAGGAAATAGTTTGCTATACCCGTTGCGATTAGCTTTCTAGTTCTACAAGCTGCTGCCTTTCAGGCTTCACTGAGGGAAGGAAAGTACCCTGGGACACCCCTGGTGGGCATAGGTAGTAGTGCACCCAACCCTCAAGACTGTACCTACATTGTCGGGGTTAATAAAAGCAGATAGATTAGGCCTGTCTGTGATGTGTCCACACACTGGCACCAGACTGCACTGTCTTCAATGTGTTGAAACAAGACACTGCTATCTTCAATAAGCCCCTTCAATAAGCATAGTGGCTAAGGTACATGACTGGGACCCAGGAGGTTGGTGGTTCAAGCCCCAGTGTAGTCACAATAACATCAGTGCAGCTGTTGTGCCCTTGAGCAAGGCCCTTAACCCCACATTGCCCCAAGGGGATTGGCCCCTGCTTAAAAGTGCCGGCTAAATAACTCATGTCATGTCATATAATGTAATGTGCGAAACAAGTTTGGCATGCCCCGCTTCTGCTAATTCCAGCGAAAGTGATTGACTCCCAGGTGGGGCACAGCTACTGTGGCCTTGAACATGGTACCTCAACTAAAATAACCTGCTGTTGAAATGGATGGTGTTCATAAAAAAAAGTGCAGAATTTAGCTGCATCACCGCGATTGATGAAAAATAAAAAAGTTTGACACGGCAGTTTGACTCCTGATTGTTACGGAACTTTTTTACGCTCGTCATAGCAGAGGTTTGACAGGCTACTTGATGGTTGCAGGGATCTGATTCCCATGTTCACTCCTGCACCCTTGGACGAGCTGTCCGGCCTGTCTGAACGCTACAGGATAATAATCATGTACCTCTGTCTTGTCTGGGATTTCAGAACTTGCCATTGTAAAATGACGATTTTATAAACGATTTTATAAATATACCGCATAATACTCAGTCTTTGACGCTGGCTGGTTGGCTCTGCCTTGCCTCCTAAAGCATTTCCATTTTCTGCTCGGGGATGTTTTAAAAGCACTGCCTCGATGGAAAAATCAGTCGACTGGCTCTATGCGTCCGCATATAGCGGGGCGAGTGTGCTTGTTTCCATGGTTACCGAAACGCCAGCTTCACTCACGTCATCACTTCAAAAGCCACCTTCGCGCTGATGGGATCCACTCATCCATTGTTTACCGACGGAGACAGGAAGGGCCGCCGCGGATGCGCTCGGCCGGTAATCAGTGCGCCCGCTATTCAAAATGCTCACGCAACTGAATCCTCGTCCGTTTGATGTTTCCCTTTGTCCCAGAGCTTGTTATTCATTTTTGCGCGTCGCTTCGGCTCCGGCTCCGACACACACTCGTAGATTAAGACTGCACACTGAAAGGAACAGGTTGGCGTCTCAGTCGCTGTGGTCTCCTGGCCAGACTAGTATTAATGATCCACTGCCAGCGGAGCCGGAGTACGGACATACCGTGTGACGTTTGGAGCTCCCGAAAAAAATAACGATATTTTTTGCGCCAGGTTCTTAAATCTACTGTTATCACATCCTGCCTTTTTTATCTTCTTTTCCCCCGTCGGTCGCGTCGGAAATTGGAGGTTCTCCCGGTGTTTGAGGTCTGTCGCCCCGTGTCTCCCGTCCAGCACTGGAGCTGTACCGCAACGGCTGATTCCCGCCGAAGCGCCCGCCTCAGGAGACCCAGGGCTCGGCTCTATCATGTGACACAACGCCTGGCTTGGCTCTCGCCGTCCCGCTGAAAGATACGGTAGGTCACCACTGCCCTTGGAGGCTCCGCTGTGAAGCAGCCGGATTTGGTCGCGAGTGGGGGGCAGATGTTGTAACCTCGAGGGAGGCGGGGGTAGACACTGCCGCTGCGCCTCAGCAGTTTTGACTCTGTAATTGTACAGCTGTTTGAAAGGGAATGTAGGCCACGTTATCATTGGATTAGGGCGCATTTCAGGAAAATTAACAATGTAATGCTGTTTCTAATTATGTGGTTTTTGCGGCGGGGTTCGCTGAACTCTGTTCGGACAGTACAGACCATTCTGGAAAAGACTCTAGACCTTGAAAGGTTGCGCTCTCCGACTTGTTTCGTGATCTTGTGATCTTGCCCACAATTACGCAGTCAGCCAGAAGATTCTCAGAAGCAGCAGTATGCCTTACTTTGTTTTCGTACCTAA